>NW_006776047.1:56584-88724 GCF_000442215.2 Lipotes vexillifer
ATGGAATATTACTCAGCCATAAAAAGAAACGAAATTGAGCTATTTGTAATGAGGTGGATAGATCTAGAGTCTGTCATACGGAGTGAAGTAAGTCAGAAAGAGAAGGACAAATACCGTATGCTAACACATATATATGGAATTTAAGAAAAAAAAATGTTATGAAGAACCTAGTGGTAAAACAGGAATAAAGACAGAGACCTACTGGAGAACAGACTTGAGGATATGGGGAGGGGGAAGGGTGAGGTGTGTTAGGGCGAGAGAGAGACATGGACATATATATACTAACAAACGTAAGGTAGATAGCCAGTGGGAAGCAGCCGCATGGCACAGGGAAACCGGCTCGGTTCTTTGTGGCTGTCTGGAGGGGTGGGATAGGGAGGGTGGGAGGGAGGGAGACAAAGGGAAAAGATATGGGAACATATATCTATGTATAACTGACTCACTCTGTTATAAAGCAGAAACTAACACACCATTGTAAAGCAATTATACCCCAATAAATATGTTAAAAAAAAAAGTCTATAGAAAACAAACAAACAAACAAAAAGTAACACAATCATAGTGGGGGAATTTAACACCTCACTTACACCAATAGATCATCCAAAATGAAAACAAATACGGAAACAGAAGCTTTAAATGACACAATAGATCAGATAGATTTAATTGATATTTATAGGACAACCATTCAAAACCAGCAGATTACACTTTCGTCTCAAGTGCTCTTGGAACATTCTCCAGGATAGATCACATCTTGGGTCACAAATCAAGCCTCAGTAAATTTAAGAAAATTGAAATCATATCAAGCATCTTTTCTGACCACAACGCTGTGAGATTAGAAATGAATTACAGAAAAAAAAAAGTAAAAAATGCAAACGCATGGAGGCTAAACAATACGTTACTAAATAACCAAGAGAACACTGAAGAAATCAAAGAGGAAATAAAAAAATATCTAGAGACAAATGACAATGAAAACACGACGATCCAAAACCTCTGGGGTGCAACAAAAGCAGTTCTAAGACGGAAGTTTACAGCTATACAAGCCTACCTTAAGAAACAAGAAAAATCTCAAGTAAACAATCTAACCTTACACCTAAAGGAACTAGAGAAAGAAGAACAAAACCCAATGTTAGCAGAAGGAAAGAAACCATAAAGACCTTAGTAGAAATAAATGAAATAGAAACAAAGAAAACATTAGCAAAGATCAATAAAACTAAAAGCTGGTTCTTTGAGAAGATAAACAAAATAGATAAACCATTAGCCAGACTCATGAAGAAAAAGAGGGAGAGGACTCAAATCAATAATATTAGAAATGAAAAAGGAGAAGTTACAACAGACACCACAGAAATACAAAGCATCCTAACAGACTACTACAAGCAACTCTATGCCAATAAAATGGAAAACCTGGAAGAAATGGACAAATTCTTAGAAAGGTATAGCCTTCCAAGACTGAACCAGGAATAAACAGAAAATATGAACAGACCAATCACAAGTAATGAAATTGAAACTGTGATTAAAAATCTTCCAACAAACAAAAGTCCAGGACCAGATGGCTTCACAGGTGAATTCTATGAAACTTTTAGAGAAGAGCTAACACTTATCCTTCTCAAACTCTTCCAAAAAATTGCAGAGGAAGGAACACTACCAAACTCATTCTATGAGGCCACCATCACCCTGAAACCAAAACCAGACAAAGATACTACATAAAAAGAAAATTACATACCAACATCACTGATGAATATAGATGAAAGAATCCTCAACAAAATACTCGCAAACAGAATGCAACAACACATTAAAAGGATCATACACCATGATCCAGTGGGATTTATCCCAGGGATGCAAGGATTCTTCAATATACACAAATCAGTCAATGTGATACACCATATTAACAAATTTCAGAATAAAAACCATATGATCATCTCAGTAGATTCAGAAAAAGCTTTTAATAAAATTCAACACCAATTTACAATAAAAACTCTCCAGAAAGTGGGCATAGAGGGAACCTACCTCAACATAATAAAGGCCATATATGACAAACCCACAGCAAACATCATTCTCAATGGTGAAAAGCTGAAAGCATTTTGTCTAAGATCAGGGAAAAGACAAGGATGTCCACTCTCACCACTATTATTAAGCATAGTTTTGGAAGTCTTAGCCACGGCAATCAGAGAAAAAAAATAAATAAAAGGAATACAAATTGGAAAAGAAGAAGTAAAACTGTCACTGTTTGCAGATGACATGATACTACACCTAGAAAATCCAAAAAATGCCACGAGAAAACTCCTAGAGCTAATCAATGAATTTGGTAAATTTGCAGGATACAAAATTAATGCACAGAAATCTCTTGCATTCCTATACACTAATGATGAAAAATCTGAAGGAGCAACTAAGGAAACACTCTCATTTACCATTGCAACAAAAGAATAAAATACCTAGGAATAAACCTACCTAAGGAAACAAAAGACCTGTATGCAGAAAACTAAAAGACACTGATGAAAGAAATTAAAGATGATACTGACAGATGGAACGATATACCATGTTCTTGGATTGGAAAAATCAATATTGTGAAAATGACTGTACTCTCCAAAGCAATCTAAAGATTCAATGTAATCCCTATCAAGTTACCAATGGCATTTTTTACAGAACTAGAGCAAAAAATCTTAAAATTTGTATGGAGACACAAAAGACCCCTAATTGCCAAAGCAGTTTTGAAGGGAAAAAACAGAGCTGGATGAATCAGTCTCCCTGTCTTCAGACTACACTACAAAGCTACAGTAATCAAGACAATATGGTACTGGCACAAAAACAGAAACATATATCAATGGAACAAGGTAGAAACCCCAGAGATAAACCCACACACCTATGGTCAACTAATCGATGACAAAGGAGGCAAAGATATATAATGGAGAAAAGACAGTCTCTTCAATAAGTGTTGCTGGGAAAACTGGACAGCTACATGTAAAAGAATGAAATTAGAACACTCCCTAACACCATACACAAAAATAAACTCAAAATGGATCAGAGACCTAAATGTAAGACCGGCCACTATAAAACTCTTAGAGGAAAACATAGGAAGAACACTCTTTGACATAAATCACAGCAAGGTCTTTTTTGATCCACCTCCTAGAGTAATGGAAATCAAAACAAAAATAAACAAATGGGACCTAATGAAACTTCAAAGCTTTTACACAGCAAAGGAAACCATAAACAAGATGAAAAGACAACACTCAAAGTGGGAGAAAATATTTGCAAATGAATCAATGGACAAAGGATTAATCTCCAAAATATATAAACAGATCATGCAGCTCAATATTAAAGAAATAAACAACCCAATCCAAAAATGGGCAGAAGACCTAAATAGACATTTCTCCAAAGAAGATATACAGACGGCCAAGAAGCACATGAAAAGCTGCTCAACATCACTAATTATTAGAGAAATGCAAATCAAAACTACAATGAGGTATCACCTCACACCAGTTAGAATGGGCATCATCAGAAAATCTACAAACAACAAATGCTGGAGAGGGTGTGGAGAAAAGGGAACCCTCTTGCACTCTTGGTGGGAATGTAAATTGATACAGCCACTATGGAGAACAGTACAGACGTTCGTTAGAAAACTAAAAATAGAATTACCATTTGATCCAGCAATCTCATTACTGGGCATATATCCAGAGAAAACCATAATTCAAAAAGACACATGCACCCCAATATTCATTGCAGCACTATTTACAATAGCCAGGTCATGGAAGCAACCTTAATGCCCATCAACAGATGAATGGATAAAGAATTTGTGGTACATATATACAATAGAGTATTACTCAGCCATAAAAAGGAATGAAATTGAGTCATTTGTTGAGACATGGATGGCTCTAGAGACTTTCATACAGAGTGAAGTAAGTCAGAAGGAGAAAAACAAATATCATATATTAATGCATGTATGTGGAACTTAGAAAAATGGTACATATGAACCGGTTTGCAGGGTAGAAGTTGAGACACATGTAGAGAACAAACGTATGGACACCAAGGGGAGAAAACCACGGTGGCGTGGGGATGGTGCTGTGCTTAATTGGGCGATTGGGATTGACATGTACACACTGATGTGTGTAAAATTGATGACTAATAAGAACCTGCAGTATAAAAAAACAAACAAACAATAAAAAACTAATACTAAACTTTCTTTGGGTTATTTGTATGGAAATGTTAATATAAATGTTTTCAGACATTACATGAAATTTCTAAAAATCTTATATGTTCTGGTATAATGTTATAAGTCATAATTCTAGTTATTAGTTTAAATTTATATCTCAGAAATAACTAAATTTCCTTGTAAATTTCATTATTATGAACTTGCATCAAATCTTTAACTGTAGTCATTTTTAAGTCTTGTCATTTACAGACAGTTCTGGGTGTACTCTGATACTTTTGCAAAAATGTTCCTATAAAAGGGTTTTATCTTCAAGGAATTCATGGAAAAGACTCTGACAAGTACAGGTTTCTGGTAACTGACTATAAGCATTATTCAGTATAGTATGAATGAATAAGCATTTTCAGAACTCTAATGGAAAACTGATGAATTCATAAATGTGCTAACAAAAGACCAAGATGAAAAAATAATTGATTACATGGGACTGAGTGAACTGATAAGGATGATTATAATTTTTGTGACTTTCTGTTTGAATAAAAAATACCACAAGGACTCAGAGGCAAAAAGTATACAAATCAATTTTCACTGCAAAGTAAAGGAGCTGTTACAGTGGAGGATTACTGGACTGAATGTCAATATTATGACATAGTATGAGTGTGTTTCATGTTTGGCAATTGCAATCATTGTTGCTTTTGTTGTGGTCATCCATTTATAATGCTTGGGTCAGTTTATTCATCTCTTGTAAAAATAAAAATAAAAAATAAAGTTTTTTACTTTTCCAAAGATCCAATTTAATAGGTTTTCCTTTTATATATCACACTTTTGTTATCTATGAACTCATGGCCTAGCTCTAGATCTCTCCAAATTTTCTTCTATTTTTTAAGTGTTATAGTTTTACATTTCACTTTTAAGTACTGGATATGCTTTGAGTTATAAATGATATTGGGTCTTTAATTTTTGCTTTACACATGTTCATTGCTATTATATAGGGTTGCAATTAACTTTTGTGTATTGATCTTATATTCTCAACCTTGCTGAACTTTCTAGTCTTGGTTTTCCAAGGATGCTTTTATTTATTTCCGTTTATTCACAGGACACTGAATTCACAGTTCATTCTTTTATTTCAGCATTTGAAAAATATTCTGCCACTTCCCTCTGTCCTTCATGTTTTTTTGTTTTGTTTTGTTTTGTTTTGTTTTGTTTTTTGTGGTATGCAGGCCTCTCACTGCTGTGGCCTCTCCCGCTGCGGAGCACAGGCTCCAGACGTGCAGGCTCAGCGGCCATGGCTCATGGGTCTAGCCGCTCCATGGCATGTGGGATCCTCCTGGACCGGAGCACGAACCCACATCCCCTGCATTGGCAGGCGGACTCTCAACCACTGCACCACCAGGGAAGCCCCATCCTTCATGGTTTTTTATGAGAAATCTGCTGCCATTTAAATTCTTGTTCCCCTGGGGTATAGATCAAGATGGCAGCACAGGGGGATGTGGTATTCACCTCCCTCTATGCACACATCAAAATTACACCTACATGTGGAACAATTCTCACTATAAACTAACTGGAAACTGGCAGAAAGACTTCTGTACAACCAAGGTTGTAAGATAGATCCACATGTAATTGGGTAGGAAGGGAATGAAAGTGATCAGGTCAGGACCGGTGCACCTGGGAAGAGACTCAGAGGAAAAGAGATAATACATGGGTGGAGATCTACCCTGGGGAGTAAGTGGTTTGAGCCATAGATTGGGTGCCCCCGTCTTGGGGTCTTACACAGGGGAGATGAGCCTGCTTGGCCTGTTGGAGAGCTGGGACTTAAAAGAAGGCTGAGGGAAGCCTGGACTCTTCTCTTGAGGAGCATGTGAACCCTGGTTTGCCCTCCAGGCAGGGCAGAAAGGGTAGATTGAAACCACATGTCTGGCTGACTCCTTCCTGATGACCATCTAGCCTTGTGCCCTAGCCTGAGCCAAGCAAATACTCCAGCCTCACTTACTCCATGTCACAGTGTAGCACTGGATCTAGGGCTTCCACAACTTAAGAGAAAACTCGACCATGGGACAGATAGGTGACCTGGTCCCAGGGAAGACCCTGGGTGGTGCAGCAACAGCCATTTTTGGCACTTATTCAAGCACTGACTCAGAAGCAGCCCAGAACTGTGACTGCAGCCACTCCACCACAGCTCACATGCCAATATACACCAAGAGTCCACACAGGATTGCCTGCCCTGTCCAACAAGAGGGTGGGGGCTGCAGAGTCTGTAAGGAGTTGCCACCTGTGGGGGACAAAGGGGCTTGAACCCAGGGCTGTGTCTGAGCAAAGCAAAGGAAACAATTGCTGGTGCTGGCACAAGCAACACATCAGAGACAGCTCAGAACTCTCTCTGTGATCAACATGAGCTGAGAGCTTACATGGGCTCTCCTTGCCTCAGCACTCTCCCTCTCTGGAGCAAGGGTCCCAGTGCTGGAGAGGGGAAAGCATACACTTAAAGGAAACTGAGCCATCTCAGGCCCGACCCTCAGGGCTGCTCCAGCAACTTGGGATCAGACCTCAGCCCAATCAGGTGATGATAGCCATTAAGCAGAGGAGAAATCCTATCTAACACCTGGCTCCAGCTGTAGGCCTTCCATCTCCAGCCCCACCCTTTATGAAGGTGATAGATCCCAGCACATCCTGAGGAAAGATGTGACTTGTATCCATGTCAAATTCAGCTCTCCTACCAAAAGCACTAGACACACACAGTCTGTATAGAGATGCTCCCACATCAGAATATACCTTCAAGATCACAATAGGCAACAGTTTCACCTAAATTCATTGAGTCAAAGGAAGTTAAGCAAAAGGAAAAGGCAAAGGAACTCATCACAGTTGAAAGAGTGAGAGAAAAACCCTGAAAAAAATAATGAAACAGAAATAAACAATTTACCAGATAAAGAATTCAAAACATTGGTAATAAGAATGTTAATTGGATTAGGGAAAATAATATATGAATACAGTGAGAATTTTGACAATGAACTGGAAAATATTTTTTAAAACACAATCATAAAGGAAGAATTCAATAACTGAAATGAAAAGCACACTAGAAGGAATGAATAGCAGACTAAGTGTTACAGAAGAACACATAAGTGATCTGGAAAATAGAATAATGGAAATCAACTGTCAGAACAGAAAATAAAAAAAAAATTTAATGAGAACAGTTTAAGGGATCTCTGTGATAACAATAAGCATATTAACATTCACATTATAGGGTCACAGAAGGAGAAGGGAGAGGGAAGGAGATTGAAAAAGTATGTGATGAAATTATGGCTGAAAAATTCCCAAATCTTAAGAAGGAAACAGATATCCAGGTACAAAAGCACAGAGGGTCCCAAACAAGTTGAACTCAAAAAGACCTACACTAAGACATATCATAATTAAAATGGCAAAAGTTAAAGATGAAGAAAGAATTCTAAAGGCAGCAAGAGGAAAAGAGTCATATACAAGGGAACTCCCATAAGGCTGATTTTTCTGCATGTAATTTGTAGATCAGAAGATTGTGGAATGATATATTCAGAGTGATGAAAGGGAAAAGCCTGCAACCTAGGATACAGTACCCAGCAAGATTATCATTTAGAATTGAAGGAGAGAAAAAGACCTTCTCAGGCAAGCAAAATTTTAAAAGTTCATCAATATTAAACCTGCATTAAAATAAATGCTGAAGGGCCTTCTCTGAGTGGAGGAGAAGTAAGAATCTATACAAAAAGGGAAAACCATGTAAAATGAACTACTACTATGATAAACAGTTAAAGGATTAACATGAAGATTTAAAATATGACATCAAAAACACAAAATATGAGGAAGGGAGAAAAAACATAGATATTTTAGAATGTGTTTGAACTTAAATAACTACCAGTTTAAAACAAGAAGATATAGGTCAACATATATGAAACCCATGGTAACCAGAAACTTACAATAGATAAACAAAAACTAAAAATAAAGGAACACAAACATAAAACTAAAGAAAAGCAGCAAACCATAAGGAAAGAAACAAAAAGAACTAATGGTCAGAGCAGAACTAAAAAGACAACCTGAAAACAAGTATTAAATTGGCAATAAGTGCATACCTATGAATAATTACTTTAAATGTCAATGGAATAAATGCTCCAATCAAAAGACATAGGGTGACTGGATAAAAAAGCAAGACCCATCTATATACTTCCTACAAGAGACTCACCTCAGACCTAAAGACACACACAGACTGAAAGTTAGGGGATGGGAAAAGACATTTCATGCAAACAGAAAGGACATGCAAGCAGAGGTAGCAATACTCAAATCAGACAAAATAGACTTTAGAACAAAGGCTAAAACAAAATATGAAGAAGGGCATTATATAATGATGAAGGGATCAATACAAGAAAAGAATATTATACTCTTAAGATATATGAACCCAATACAGGAGCACCTAAATATATAAAGCTAATACTAACAGATATAAAGGGAGAAATATACAATAATACAATAATAGTAGGTGACTTTAATACCCAACTGACATCAATGGACAGATCATCCAGGCAGAATATCAATAAGTCAACAGTGGCATTAAATGACACAAATGACACAATAGACCAGTTGGAATTAATAGATACCTACAGGATATTCCAACCAAAAACAGTGGAATACACATTCTTTTCAAGTGTACATAGAACATTCTCCAGGGTCACATATTAGGTCACAAAACAAGGTTTAACAAATTTAAGAGGATAGAAAATATATCAAGCATTTTCTCTGATCACAGTGTTATGAAACTAGAGCTCAATTACAGTAAGAAAAATGGGAAAAGAGAAAACACGTGGAGATGAGATAACATGCTACTAAAAACCAAAGGGGTAAAGGAGGAAATCAAAGAGGGAATCAGAAAATACCTCAAGTCAAATGAAAATGGAATCACAGCTCTCCAAAATTTATGGGATCCAGCAAAAGCAGTTCTAAAATGGAATTTTATAGTGATACAGGCCTCCTTCAAGAAACAAGAAAAATCTCAAATAAACAACCTAAACTACCACATTAAGCAGTTAGAAAAACAAGAAAAAAAGCCTGCAATTGGCAAAAAGAAGAAAATAATAAAGGTCAGAGTGAAAATAAATGACATAGAAACCAAAAACAAAAAAATCAATGAAACAAAGAGTTATTTTTTTAAAGATAAACAAAATTGATAAACCTTTAGCCAGACTAACCAAGAATAAAAAAGAGGGGATGCAAATAAACAAAATAAGAAATGAAAAAGGGAAAATAGCAACCAATACCACAGAGATACAAAAAATCATAAGAGAATACTATGAACTATATCACAACAAATTGGACAACATAGAAGAAATGGACAAATTTCTAGGAGCATACAACCTGCCAAGAATGAATCAAGAAGAAACAGATAATTTGAAAAGACCAATCAGTAGAAGTGAAATTGAATTTGCAATAATAATTTTAAAAAAACTCCCAGAAATCAAAAGTCCAAGACTGAATGGCATCACAGGGGAATACTACCAAGCATAGAATGAAGAAATAATTCCTATCCTTCTAAAACTACTCCAAAAAGTTGAAGAGGATGCACCAATCCTAAATTCATTCTACAAGATCACGATTATCCTGATACCAATACCAGACAAAGACCCTACAGGAAAAGAAAATTTCAGGACAATATCTTTGATGAATATACATGCAAATATCCTCAACAAAATATTAATCAAATGAATCCAACAATATATAAAGTGGTCATACACCATGATCAAGGAGGATTTATTCCAGGGACTCAAGAATGGTTCAATATTCACAAATCAGTCAATGTAATATATCACAGTAACAAAAGGAAGGATAAAAATCATATGATCACCTCAATAGATTTAGAAAAAGGATTTGACACAATTCAATAATTCATGATAAAAACTCTCACCAAAGTTAATATACAGGGAACATATCTTGACATTAACAAGACCATTTATGGCAAATCCACAGTTAACATCGTACTCATTGGTGAAAACCTGAAAGCCTTTCCTCTAAATTGAGGGAAAAGACAAGGATGTCCATTCTCACCACTTCTATTCAACATAGTATTGGAAGTCCTAGCCATAGCATTCAGACAAGAAAAAGAAATAGATGGCATCCAAATTGGGAGGGAAGAAGTAAAACTGTCACTACTATCATCTACATGATACTTTATATAGAAAACCCTAAAGTCTCCACCAAATAACTATTAGAACCAATAAGTGAATTTAGTAACATTGCAGGATACAAGCTAAATATACAGAAATTTGTTACTTTTCTATACACTAATAAGAAACTATCAGAATGAGAAAGTTAAAAAAATAATCCTATTTAAAAATCACATCATAAAGAATAACATACCTAGGAATAGACCTAACCAAGGAGTTGAAAGATTTATACTCTGAAAACTATAAAACACTGAGGAAGAAAATTAAAGATGATACAAAGAAATGTAAAGATATCCGGTGCTCTTGTATTGGAAGAATTAATACTGTTAAAACGGCCAAACTTCCCAAAGCAATCTACAGATTTTATGTAATTACTGTCAAAACAGTCGTGACATTTTTCACAGAATAATAATCCTAAAATTTATGTGGGACAACAAAAACCTCAAATTGCCAAAGCAATCTTGAAGAAAAAAGTACAAAGCCGGAAGTATCACCCTCTCTGAATTACAAAGCTACAGTAATCAAAAGAGAGTGATACTGGCACAAAAACAGACACATAGAACAATGGGACAGAATAGAGAGCCCAGAAGTAAACCCACACACCTATGGCCAATTAATCTATAACAAAGGTGGGAAGAATATACAACAGGGAAGAACAGTCTCTTCAATAAGTGGTGCCAGGAAAACTGGACAACTACATGTAAAAGAATGAAATTAGATCATTTCCTCATACCATGCAAAAGTAAACTCAAATGCATTAAAGGCTGAAATATAAGACCTGAAACCTTAAAACTCCTAGAAGAGAACATACACAGAACATTCTTTGACATAAATCATAGCAATATTTTTTTTGGATCTGTCTCCTCAGGCAAAAGATATAAAAGCAAAATTAAACAAATGGGAGGGCTTCCCTGGTGGCACAGTGGTTAAGAACCCACCTGCCAATGCAGGGGACAAGGATTCGATCCCTGGCCCAGGAAGATCCCACATGCCATGGAACAATGAAGCCCATGCATCACAACTACTGAGCCTGCACTCTAGAGCCTGCGAACCACAACTACTGAGCCCATGTGCCTAGAGCCCATGCTCCACAACAAGAGAAGCCATGACAATGAGAAGCCCGCTCACTGCAACAAAGAGTAGCCCCCGCTCGCTGCAACTAGAGAAAGCCTGTGCACAGCAACAAAGACCCAACACAGCCAAAAATAAATAAATAAATAAACAAATGGGACCTAATTAAACTTAAAGCCTTTTGCATAGCAAAGGAAACCATCAACAAAATGAAAAGACAACCTATGGAATGGGAGAAAATATTTGTAATTGATATCACTGCCAAGGGGTTAATATCCAAAATATATAAATAGCTCATACTACTGAATATCAAAAAAATCCAATCAAAAAATGGGCAGAAGACTTGAATAGACATTTTTCCAAAGAAGATACACAGATGACTAACAGGCACATGAAAAGATGTTCAACATCATTAATAATCAGAGAAATTCAAATTAAAGCCACAATGAGATATCACCTCACACCTGTCAGAATGGCTATCATCAAAAAGTCTACAAGTAACAAATTTTGGCGAGGTTGTGGAGCAAAGAAAACACTTGTACACTGCTGGTGGGAATGTAAATTGGTGCAGCCACTGTGGAAAACAGTACAGAGGTTCTTTAAAAAAACTATAAATAGAACTACCATATGATTCAGCAATTCCACTCTTGGGTATACACCTGGAAAAAATGAAAACAATAATTCAAAAAGATACATGCACCCCAATGTTCATAGCAGCACTATCTACAATAACCAATATGTGGAAGCATCCCAAGTGCCCATCAGCAGAAGAATGGATTAAGAAGATGTGTTATGTATGTACAACGGAATACTCAGCCATACAAAAGAATGTAATTCTGCCATTTGCAACAACGTGAATGAACGTAGAGAATATTATGCTTAGTGATTTAAGTCAGATATATCACTTATATGCAGAATCTAATAAATAGTTTGTTTTATTTAACAAACTAATATATATAGTAAAATAGAAACAGATTCATTGATATAGGAAATGAACTAATGGTTCCCAGTGGGGAGAGGGAAGGGTGGAGGTACAGGATTATGAGATACAAACTACTATGTATAAAATAGATAAGCAACCAAGAATATATTGTGCAGCACAGGGACTTATCACCACTATTTTGTAACACCTTTTAATGGAGTATAATCTAAAAATACTAAAGCACTATGCTGTACACCTGTAACTAATATAATATTATAATCCAACTATATTTCAATATGAAAAGAATTATTTCTGAACCATTGAAAAATTTTTATCTAATAAAACCAGAAAAAATAAATTGAAAAAATTGTGATTTTTCTTTAATAATTATTAAAATAAAATAAAATTCTTGTTCCCCTATAAGTAATATGTTGTTTCCCTCTGGATCCTTTCAAGGTTTTTTCTTTTCTTTAGTTTTCAAGTTTTAATTATGATTGTTTGTATTGGTCCTATTTGGGGTTCACTCAGTTCCTTGAATATGTAAGTTTATATCTTTCACCAAAATTTGGAAGTTTTCAACCATCATTTTCTCATATACTCTTTCACCTCCATTCTCTTTTCTCTCCTTCTGTGACTCAAATGTTACAAATGTTATATCTTCTGTTTTTGTCCCAGTGGTATTGTGGTTTTGTTCATTGTTTTCAACCTATCTTCCCTCTATTGTTCAGATTGCATAAATTCCACTAATCTGTCCTCAAGTTCACTGATTCTATCCTCTGTTATATCCTTCAATTTTGAGTCTATCCAGCATTTTAAAAAAATTCAGTTACTGTTTTTTTTTTTTAGTTTTAAAATTATCATTTTGTTCTTTTTGATGACTTCTAATTCATTGTTGAGATTTTCTAATTTTTAATTTGCTTCAGAAGAATTTGTTATTGGCTGCTGAGGTATTTTTATGATGGCTGCTTTAAAATCCTTATCAGATTATTCCCAACATGTGATTTATCTCAGTGTTGGCATCTGTTGATTGTCATTTCTTAACAGAAATGTCATATTAGTTAAAGTTTGATTTTCCTTGCTCTTGTATGATGGGTGATTTTTTATTTTATCATGGATATTTTGCATAGTATGTTAGGAGACTCTGCATCCTATATAAATGTTTTATGTTAGCAGGCAGTCACCCTGTTTAGGTTTAACATGCAGGTCCTGGACTACTTTTGTGGGCTGTGGCTTCAATGGCAATTTAGTTTTCTTTGTGGTCTTTATGGTACTATTTTAGTCTTCTTGGTCTATCTGGTGCTGATGGAATTCCCATTTGTTTCTGATGTTGCTGCTTGAGGGGTGGAGAGAATCCCCCAGGCCAGGCTACCTGGTGAACCTAGGTTAAGGGGAAAATAGTCACTGTCTTGCAAGGAGGATGAGCATATCCCAAGCTGGGCCACTTGTTTTGCTAGGATAACCCTTGAGGGTACCACATAGTTACCTGATGTCTCTTAATAGTAGAGAGGAATCTGAAGCCTAGCAGAGAAAGAGAATGATTCCTTTTACTGCTTATTATTAGCAGGATTACCAGTCAATCCTCTTTGCTGGTGCTGTTGGAATCACATGATGTTGTCAGAGGGACATCTGTTCCTTCTGGGAGAGGGTTAAACTTTCCTTGGCTGCTTTCTGTTGTTAGATTTGGGGTCAGGAAATGCCAGGTCCATGTCACCATTTTTTCATGGGTTGGAGGATGCATGATGTCCTGCTGTTGTGCTATTTTCCTCCAATTCTATGATCCCTAGCCAGCTCACCTCTTCTTTCCACTTATAAAGTTCTTTGGTTGTGTCTTATGTTATTTCCAGAATTTATAATTGTACTTTAGGGGAAGTACTTCTGGACCAGAAGACCCTGTAAAACATTTTTAAAAAATCATTATTACCTGTCATAAAAATGAGTAATGTATTACTTCTGCCCTTAGGGAACAATAGGCTAGTCAGAGAGATGAGACAAGAATATAAATATAACAGCAGCATTTATTATGTTTCAGTTTACAGTTAACAAACATTAAGTTAATAAATGTTTAACATTTTATAACAACTTCTGAGGGAGGTACTAATATGTTGCCATTTTAAATATGCACAAGAAAACTTAAGCAACTTGCTCAATGTGAAACAGCTAGTAGGTAGCAAAGTCAGGACTGGGACCTAAGCAGTCCGGCTTAAAAGCTACTACTCTTACCACTATACTAAGTTGGTTAGCAACACAGAAAGGCAAATGAATAGGGTTCAGAACACCAAATGAACCTCCTATGATGTGGAAAACAGGAGGAGGTGGCATTTAGGAAGTGTAATGAAGGATAAGTAGGATTTCAATGGGTGAAGGTGGTGGAAGTCTAGTTAGAGGGAAGAGCATGTATAAAGGTCCTGTGGTGGTAACAGTGGGGGCCTATTGAGGAATCAGCTAAAGCATCTAGTATACAGAGTGGTGAGAGTTAGGACTACAAAAGTGTTTGGAGCTATAAGACAGAAGGTTTTGAATACCAGGTTGAGGAAGTCAGTATTAATTTCACAGGCAATAGTGACTTCACAAGAGGCATGGCCTGAACAGTTGGGTGATTTTAAAGAACATTCTCATGGCAGCAGCTGAGAGTAGACGCGTGGAGCTCAGTGGAGCCTAGGGGTGAAGGCCTGACCTAGGACCATGGCAGCTGAGATGGAGAAGAGGTGATGGATTCAAGAAATATTTAAGGGGTAGAGTCAACAGAATTTAGTGAACGATTAGATATGGCAACTGAGCAAAAGAAAGGAGTCAATGATGACTCTTTTTAGGAGTCTGGCTGGCTGGTAATGCCATTAAGTGAAATGTTGAATTCTTCTGGCTTCAGGAAATGGAAAAAAGCAGTATAGCATCCCCAGTATATCTGTATTTTGAGATGTGGACATTATTATTCAGTTGACAGGCAAATTTCTTTTCTCAAGGCAAACTTCCTTTCACTTTTCCTCATAGATCCTATTTCCAACTGTTATAATAACTTTCCTTTGCTCTCCTCTGGACATACTCTAATTTCTTGCACTCTTAGGATGCAAGACACAGGCAGACTGGTGAGGGTGGGGGTGAAGAGAAAGAGTGAGGGAGAGAGTAAGTGTGTGTTTGGGACAATGAGGCTACGGAATAAGGATGTGACCTGAATTCTAACCTTAACTTAGAGAAGGCAATGAGGTAAAAGGCCTGTGGTTATCTTACCCAATCAGTACTGTTGTTTTCATGTCAGAGCCTTGTCCATTTTGACAAGGAATCAAAGGAAAATAAAATGGTAATGGAGCCTTCAGTGTTAAGACAAGGAACTAGGAGTCCCAGGGCCAACTCCAGCTCAGCCTTAGGTCATCTGAGGGGACTTGAGAAATCCTTTTCCATTCCAGGTACTCCCCTCTGCTAAAGATGACATTCTATCAGGTTGAACTACATGAAATTGCCAGTACTCACCTAGTTCTGACTGGCACAAACAGCAATATCACATGGTTCAACTTAGTACTTTCCTCTATTGTAGTCATATGCCTGCTTGCCTTACCACTTTCCCACAGCATGTATGCATGTGCAGTCACAGACATACACACACAGAAATACAAACATACACACAACCACTAAATTGGAAGCTCCTTTATGATTGAAACAGTTCTAGATCCCTGAAAAGTTCCGTATTTGTAGTGTTTGCCAATTTCCATGTTGGTAATTACTCTCACCGTTGCCAATTTCACCTACCAATGTGATGTCATTGAATGTGGAGTTGGAAAGAGATGTGCACAATCGGTTCTTGAGAGCTGGTACAAGCTGGCTGTAATACACCACTGCTTATCTCTACATCCATTTATAACACTTAGCACAAGATCTCAGACTTAGTATGAGGGCAGTAATTGTCAATTTGAAGATACAGCCTCTTCCAGAAGAATCCAAGCTGCACAGATAATGCCAGTAATAATGGCAACAAGGGGCTTCCCTGGTGGCCTAGTGGTGGAGAGTCCACCTGCCGATGCAGGGGACATGGGTTCATGCCCCTGCTGGGGAAGGTCCCACATGCTGCGGAGCGGCTGGGCCCGTGAGCCATGGCCGCTGAGCCTGCCCGTCCGGAGCCTGTGCTCTGTAACGGGAGAGGCCACAACAGTGAGAGGCGCGCGTACTGCAAAAAAAAAATAAAAAATATAATAATAATAATGAAAACCATTTGGCACTTTGCTTTACAGTTTTCCAAATAACTTGCATATCCATTTCAGGAGGAAGACAGGAGGGAGACAGGACAGGAATTCATATTCTTACCTGATGGATGAGGAAGTTGGGGATAAACTGAGATTGAGGAGTTGGGAGAATCAAGAAAGTGAATTCCTTTAGTTACAGCAATTTTTCAAAATAAAAAAAAGAAAACATACCCCGCCACATACACGTCAAAAATAAGACTTTAAAGTCACTGTATCCAATGACTGGGTTGTTACAATGTAGGATGTGGCTACTGGCTTTTCATAGGGCCCTGGCTTTTTGAGAGAGATGAGCTCATAGAGGGCAGACAACCAGTGCCAAAGCATTTGAGTACTACTATCACCTTGCATTTCTGTAGCTTTTTACAATTTTTTATAAAGTACTTTCACATTTAGTGTCTACTGCATTTTCCAGTAGGAAAATGAAGGTGGTCTCTGCTGAAGTACAGGATTGGTGGAAGGGAGGCTGAATAGGCATTAATGGTCCCATTTAGCAGGTGAGAAAACATGCTCAAGGCTGATGACAGACCTCTTCAGAATCTCAAGGACTTGCCTGTTACACACTCTGACTGCTGCCAGCACAGGGCTGCCTCAAGCCATTTTTTCAGCTTCCAGGTGAGTAGAGTCCTTCTTCAGACTGGCCTACCACTAAGCCCAGCCCCAGAAGTGGCATTATAAATACCCTACAAGTACTTGGCTTTAAGGCCTGAAAGCATCCCTCAAGGTAGGGACCCTGAGGAAAGCATTTTGGTTAGTCCTCTGTTTGCACCCTGTATGTAGATACAGCTCACATGCTTACACAAACAGTTGTTGGGAACTCATAAAAGCCCAGCCTTGACACCAAGCACAAGCCACTGTTATCTCCTTCACACTCACCTGTTTGGTCCTCCTGTTCCTCACTTCCTCCCTCCCTTTGTACCTGGGCTTCTCATGCCTACTTAAGCTCCTTACTTAGATGATGGTTTTAATCCTGATTATACAGCTCAGACCTTAGCATGCTCTTCCAGGTACAGCCCACTACAGCTTTTCTGTTTTCAGGCACCTCCAATTTCTGATAAAAGAAGTCAAAC
The DNA here is from genome assembly GCF_000442215.2 of Lipotes vexillifer. Taxonomy (NCBI): domain Eukaryota; kingdom Metazoa; phylum Chordata; class Mammalia; order Artiodactyla; family Lipotidae; genus Lipotes; species Lipotes vexillifer. Next base: position 74,188 of record NW_006776047.1, read on the forward strand.
TTGTCATGCATTCTCCTTGAAGTCTCCAATCCTACCTTCCCTTCGGGTAGGACATGGGACCTTGATCCTAGATACTGACAGCCCTGGCTTTTCTGGGAGCCCCAAGTCCAGCCATCAACAGGCACTCACAGAACTCAATGGGAGAAACATGATGGGCCCATACTCTTATTTCCCCAGCAGCTTAGGCCTTCACAGAGGGTGACCAGGTTGACTAGATTCTCTCTTACTACAGGTCCACACCTACCAAGGATCCAAAGTGAGGCTGTCTATGTGCCAAGGATACAAGCCACAATGACAACTGAGATTGATCATCATCTGGGTAGGGCTCACATGGGCCAGGCACTGTACAGAGAAGCTTTATACACATCATCACTAATCCCCACAAGATACAGATTATTTCTTCCATTTTACAGATGAAGATGTTGAGGCTTAGAGAAGGTCTCACTTATCCAAGCTCACATAGCTGGAAGGTCGTGGAGCCAAGAAGAGTATCCAGGTCTGTTTGACTCCAAAACTCATACCACTTAGTTTCTTGTAGGTGTCCAGGAGTAATGAAAAATGACCCAGGTGACTTTGTCTAAAGAGTCTTGTTCTGGGACCCAAACTTGAAGAGGGCCACTAATACTGGAGTGCGTCCAGGAGGGATTGAGAAGGCTGGGGAAGGGGCTTAGGCCAAGGAAATATGAGGAAAGGTTGGAAGGACCTAGGGCTGTTTAGCCTGGAAAAGAGACAACTCCAGGCAACATGAATCAGGTCGTGTCATTCTCTGCTTCCATCTAACTAAGGACAAGAGTCAAAGACTTTACAATGGTCTTCCTACCTCCCCTACTCCAACATTATCTCTGTGACCTCATCTCCTATTACTGCCCCCTTTACTCACTCCAATTCAGGCACACTGGACTCCTGGTTGCTTCTGGTATTTATTATCTGCTCTCACCTCAAGGTTTTAGTTCTTCTCTCAAATGTCACCTGCTCAGTGAGTCCTCTCTTGACCACTCTATTTTATTTATTTAAATGTTTTTAACATCTTTATTGGAGTATAATTGCTTCACAATGGTGCGTTAGTTTCTGCTTTATAAAAAAGTGAATCAGCCATACATATACATACGTTCCCATATCTCCTCCATCCTGCGTCTCCCTCCCTCCCACCCTCCCTATCCCACCCCCCCAGGCGGTCACAAAGCACCGAGCTGATCTCCCCGCGCCATGCGGCTGCCTCCCACCAGCTATCCATCTCACGCCCAGTAGTGTATATATGTCCATGTCACTCTCCCACCCTGTCACAGCTTACCTCTCCCCCCCCATATCCTCAAGTCCATTCTCTAGTAGGTCTGAGTCTTTTTTCCCATCTTACCCCTAGGTTCTTCATGACCATTTTTTTTTTCTTAGATTCCATATATATGTATTAGCATACAGTATTTGTTTTTCTCTTTCTGACTTACTTCACTCTGTATGACAGACTCTAGGTCCATCCACCTCACTACAAATAACTCAATTTCGTTTCTTTTTATGGCTGAGTGATATTCCATTGTATATACGTGCCACATCTTTATCCATTCATCCGATGATGGACACTTAGGTTGCTTCCATCTCCTGGCTATTGTAAATAGAGCTGCAATGAACATTTTGGTACATGACTCTTTTTGAATTATGGTTTTCTCAGGGTATATGCCCAGTAGTGGGAATGGGAGAAAATATTTGCAAATGAAGCAACTGACAAAGGATTAACCTCCAAAATTGACAAGCAGCACATGCAGCTCAATAACAAAAAAAACAAACAACCCAATCCAAAAATGGGCAGAAGACCTAAATAGACATTTCTCCAAAGAAGATATACAGACTGCCAACAAACACATGAAAGAATGCTCAACATCATTAATCATTAGAGAAATGCAAATCAAAACTACAATGAGATATCATCTCACACCAGTCAGAATGGCCATCATCAAAAAATCTAGAAACAATAAATGCTGGAGAGGGTGTGGAGAAAAGGGAACACTCTTGCATTGCTGGTGGGAATGTAAATTGATACAGCCACTATGGAGAACAGTATGGCGGTTCCTTTAAAAACTACAAATAGAACTACCATACGACCACTCTATTTTAAATTGCAACCTCCTATTTTTCCTTTATTTTTCTCCATTGTACCTATCACCATCTGACATACTATAACTTTTGTTTATTCATTTTGTTTTATTCTCTGCCCACCTGTGGAAATAAGTAAGCCCCAAAAGGGCAGGGATTTTTTTTTTTATCTTGCTTATTCACTGTCACACCCTCAGAACCTAGAACAGAACCTGGCATATAATAGGTACTCAATATTTGTTGAACCAAAGAACACCATCTATGACTTCCTATCTGGAAGGACTATTACAGGGCAAAGAGAGTAGACAGCAAACAGGATCTGTGTGGCTCCCAGGGACTAAGCTAGGACTGTTCCAGCTTAATATATGTAGAGACATCTTAGGTATTAAAATCGCCCCAGGATTCTATGTTAGGGGATATGAGCAGGAACAAGACAGATGTTGTAGGAGAAATTTAAGCATCAAAAAGGAAAGGGTAAGGAAAGGACCACAGCCTGAGATTCTGTGTTCTCCAACCCCTCATTTAAGGATATAGAAACTGAGGCTCTGAGAAATCAAGTTTCTATCAGTTGCAGGCCAACTAAAGGGACTAAAATCTTGGTGTTCTAAATTCTAGGACAGTGAAATAATTTTTTTCTTCAATAAGGCAGTATTTTGTGGCAGGGTAATTTCTGGTAATATTTGTGTTTGTTTGTGTCTGTTGTCCCTCTATGTCCCCCCTCCCCATTCTCCTGCTCCATGGAGGTAACCAGGCCTTTGAAAGACCTCTTGCAAGATGGATTTCACAGTATAGAAAGCCAAAGCAGACTGAAGTCACCGAATCTATCATTCTTTTATAAAAGTATGACAATCCCATTGAAGATATATAGTCATAAAGGAGAAGGCAAAGCCCAGAGAGAAAAAAAAAATAAAAGAAGAGAGATCCCTACCACTCCCAGCCCCACCTGGAAAGGGAGAGCTCCTGAGTCTGGGGCAGTAGAGAAACACAAGCACTGCTTAGGACAGTGCCTCAAAGATGGGGAGGAGATGGCTCTAAGGTACCCAGAAGGAGGCAGGACCTAGGACCTCAGAGCTCTCAGTTTCCCTTCCCTCACTGCTGGCATGGAAAATGAGGGTATCAGTGGTGACTGGAATAGATTAGAGATTAGTTGTCCTTGCCTTAATTTCTGGGTAATCAAAGTACCCCTTGGATTCCAGTGCCACGCTTGAGTGGGTTCCCAGTCATGACAAACATGGAATTTTCTGCTTCCCTGCTAGGATGGGAGGTTTGGAGTCAGAATTCAGTTACTTTAAATAAAACAAACAAGGACTATTTCTTGCCCACAAGAAATTGTGGGAAACCTCATGAGGTTCTTGATGGGCTGGGAGAACCACTTAGAAAATATGCTCAGGCATCCAGGAGGAAGTGGAAAAGCAGGAGAGAAACTGAAGGAGCAGAGGAGAGCAGCCTTCAAGAGCCCATCAGACAGCAATTATTCTTCCAGAGAATGAGACTTTCCCACTGTGGCTATTAAGTGATTTGCAATTAAGTAACTCTTCATGAGGCAATGCTCCAATTGATGGTGAAGGTCTGAGTGGCCAGAGGTCAGTTCTCCAGGCTCATGTCTATTGACTCACTCTGCTATTCATCATTTTTCCCAGGCTGCTTATTATCAGGTTTAAGTGGGAGGAGGGTTGGGCCCACCTGGCTGGGAACAATTCCCAGAGATCCAAGGCTTCAGGTGGGAGTGGGGGAAAGGGGTTGCTCCCTGGGCTCACAAGGGCCTCTGGCCTGGGCTTGGAGCTGGGAAGCTAGGCTGGGCTCAGTGGGATAAGGAAGCAGCCAGAGGTCCCTTTTAGCTTTAGGATGCTCTGACTTTGGGCCTGCTGCTGGGAACATTGCTGGGATTCACCCATAGCACCCATAATGTACATTGTAACAGCAGCTTCACTACAACAGAAATAGCAGGAGATTTGAAGTCTATTGATCTGGTTGTGTGAATTTTGGCAAGGGTCTTAACGTTTCTGAGGTCCTGTTTTCTTATCTGAAAATGCAGATAACAACAATGTTGACCTCATACTGTTACACAAGATAATGTAAAGTGTCTATGGCCTGGCACACATCAATGATATTATTATGTGTTTGGAAAATTATTATTATTAATCTTTCTCTTCCACCACATCTTCCACCCCAGCCTGCCCATCCTCTTTCCCACCCTGATTTGCAGTCAAAGTTCTAGATCACCATGAGCAAGTCATTTCACTTCTCTATGCCTCCATTTCCTTACCTGTAAACTGGGTATAAAATAATCTGTTCTGCCCACCTGCTTCAGGGGCCTTTTAGAAGAAAATGGAGGTAGAAGGAATTCGCAGACTAGAAAGTGCTACCACAGGTCACTTGCTCCTATTGGCTAGGTTTGGCTCCCGAAAGTCATGCAGGCCAGTCAAAGTCTAGGAATTATCCAGAAGAGGAACACAGTCAGTAGGGCCCAGAGCCCAGTCAGGGTGGGGGCAGTGGGGAGCTAGCAGCTTGCCCACAGCATCCTCCAAAAGTCTTGCACAAAGTTCTCTTCTCTGCAGGGTTTCCATCTGCTCTAAACAGAAACTGGGAACAAAGGCAGCGCATTTGCTAGGCACAACCCCAGCCCTCAAGCAGACAAGAAAATAGCACTAGAGCTGACCGAGCCAGTTTTCTTGATGATCTAAGGAAGGTCTTAGGAGGTTCCCTCCACCAAGGGCCCTCTCTAGTATTGCAAAGGACTCCCCAGGAGGTCACAGTGAAGGCAACTATCAGTCACAGCAGAACAGGAAGAGATGCAATACATCAGTCATGTCGGATGCCACAAAAAGAACTCCCCCCAAGGCCAACTGAGTTAGAATCAGTGTGGGGAGTGCTGGACTTAGGTAGTTGACAAAGTTCCATTGGTCACTCTGAGGTAGCCCAATCTTCTGTCTTGCATACGGAAACTAGTCTAGTCAAATCTATGCCCATGCCACCCACATATTATTGTTGGGGAAACTGAGACTCAGAAGGAGAACGGATTTGCCCAAGTCCTCATAGATTAATGAGGGGCAAAGATTAGGGCAGAAGGCCCAGCCTCCCTGACACCATGACTCCCGTGAATTTCCAATGGATGTAATAAGGCCTTCCCAGAAACTCTTGCTCCAAAAGCTCCCTGAGCAGCTACAACACTCTTCTTCCTTTCATGAGCAGCCCAGGGCAGAGAATTCCATTTCTATACACTACCAACTTCCCTCCCAGGATGTTCTCTTTTCTCTCTTGGAATTTGCTTCTATTTTGGCTTTGCTTGATTCACGAGGTCCTGGGGGCCATCAAGCTTCTTATCTAGTCTGAAAAGGGGCCCCAGGGAGCCTAGCAGCACTATCCACTGCACGTTCAAGCGGCTGCTATTTCAGGCTTGTACATGGCAATTGGGCAGAACTCAAGGAAGCCCATCAACAGGTGCCAGATGCCCTTGCTTACCAGGAGCCAGTGGTAAGAGTTTGGATTAGAGAAACCTGAGCCATTAGCACAATCACTTCTCCTGTTTGATGGCACAGGTAGGCCTTTATGTGGGTAATAGAAAAGGGAAGGTGATTACTGCCTAGGCTTGGACAGGCCTGGATATCAGGATATGACACAGGTGACTGAGTTGTTGCTGTGACATCTGTTGACCCAGGTGACATCTGTTGCTGGTGCCAACAGATGAGATGCCTTGCAATAAGGGGCAGAAGCCACATGCTCCCCAATCGTCCCCACAGCTGAATAGGTGGGGCAGTCAGCTGCCTGGCCAGCATCTCTGCCCACAGGCCTGGGTAAAGGATGCTATTGCTTTCAGGTTGGCCTGAGAGTCCCACCATTAGATGCATCCTTTTGCTGGAGCCATCAGTAGGAGGTCCACACCTCTGCCTCCTTGCTGGTGGGGAAGCCAGCACACTTACATGAACTGAGGCTAATTTCAGAAGTGCTAGCCAGCCCCCAGGAAGGTCTCAGGGTATGCATGGTGTGATGGAGAGCAACACATCATCACACTGAGATGCAGGGAATGGCTTGGATGAACTGCTTTCCTCTACTTTCAGTTTCAGCTCTGGCTTGTGTTCCCCCTACATGTTGACTCCCACACACCCCCTTGCTTTTTTTCATTTCCCTTCAAGGGCAAACCCAACAACCATGGGTCACAGGCATGTTGCTGTGGAACAAACCACAAGAATGCACTTTAGTGACTGGGGGTCCCTCTTGAACCCAGTTTATTAGCATTCAGCAAAAGAAATATTTGTTACAAACGGGCAGTGCATCAAGATATCCAGATGTCAATGAGAACTAGGATTGGAGAGATCACAATCCAGGCAATTCCATGATGTCTCAGGGATAGGGAAGGGAAGGTTAGGGCACATCCAGGGGCCATGCTCCCCTTTTTGCACTGGGAGAGAAAGAACTCTTACACCTGGGGTGAGGATGTACTGCAGTTTCTACTTTCTTCCCTTTGTCCCCCAGCCATTTTATTTAACATGACCTAAATATACATTCCTGGTTTCCCCCCCCCCCCCACCCCATATACATCAGGGAAAATAAGCACCAATAGTAACAAGAATAATAATTAAAGCCCTGCCTCTCAGTAGGCCCAACCCTCACACATATACACACCATGTGGATTTTCTTCTTTGGAGTGACTATAGGATGGAAAAGTAGGGATCAGGCCAGCAAGCCATCACCCTAACAGTCACTGTTCCCCAAAGTCCCATCCATGTGTGAGCTGGAGCAGGGCAGGGGAGTAAGAATGGCGGCAGAGGAAAAGATTCCCCCAAAGCAGCAAGAGGGGTCAAGGAATTCCCCAACGTCTCTTCTGGGTGAATATCACAATCAACTGAGCTCCTGGAAAGTCCCATGTAAGGGTTTCCTCAATGAGATGGTCAATTCCTGATGGTTCAAGCATCACTTCCATCTGTCTCCCCCAGCTTCTTGGGGAGAGGGGGAATAGTTGAAACCCCCTGCCCTCCTCGCTGGGCAGAGAATGTTCCCAAAATGCTCCTTTGGAGAAACTCAACACGACAAATAGCAAAACGTGGGCACTCTGGTTTCAAAACTAGAGCACAAAACATAAAGAGGAAAGAGAGACAGAGACAGAAGGTCTATACACGGGTAAGGGCAAGGTCTGAAAGAAAAAAATAAACCATAAACAACACACTGTCTACCAGGTTCCACATGCCTGAGTCACCTGGCATTTGTCTTAGTACCTGGGCATCTTCTGCTGTCCCTATCATGGAGGGAGGGTATGGACAGTATGATACATCAGGGATGGGGAGAGGGGAAAGAGCGAGAGTCCTGGGCAATTGAGATGCCAGCCCTCTGCACAAGCAGCAGCAATTTTTGTGTCATCTTCGTTTTGTCTAAAACTGTAAACAGCACCACTTAAAAATAAAATATATCAGAAAAGAACAATTGATAAACATTGTTTTCCATGAATATAAAATGCAAACAATACAAAAATAGATAATTGACTTTTGATATATATATATATATATATATATATTAAAAACAACTTGGATGCAACATACACATGGGTAAACTTGAAGTCTCCCTGCTAAACCCCCTATGCCTCCCTCTAGCTATTGGGCCCAGGGGCCGAGGGCAGGTGGGGTGGTAGCACTGGCAAGGATGGGAAAGTCACTGGCAGCAGGATGAGGGGAATGCACCCTGGGTGTGGGAAGCTACTTCCCTCCTTGGTACAGTACTGAGGGAGAAAGACTGGTTTTGACCAAAGCCTTTGGCCCAGGAGGCTCATGGACTGGTGCCCAAGCTGAGTCCAGACAATTGGGGCAGGCCCTAACTGAGCCCCAAGGCAGGACTTCCTTGAAGGCGTTAAAGCACTAAGAAACTGACAGCCCTGGGAGAGACCTTCTAGGTGGCCTTCTCTATCCAGTCACTGGTCCCCTGAAGACGTCTCATTCGAGAATTCTCAGGATCAGAGCTGACACTACATAAGCCTGCTTGCTGGGTAGCAAGATAAGAGCAGTCACCTTCTCTCAAGTCATATCTTCCCTTGAAGTCATATCCAAAAGCATTATCCCATGACCCTGCAGTGCAGAAATGGTGTTCATTTGTGGACACCTACACATTTAGTAGTCCGGGACATATTTGGTGTTAGCTAAGCAAACACTGGCATATGCTTGGGGAGAGGCCTGGAGCTTCGTTGGCTCTCCCAGTGTCACCCTGTTCTGTCATCATGAGTCCCCAGCCAGTCTTCCTTCCTCTTCTAGGATACAGCTGGGATTCAGCCATGAACTGCTTGGATCTAGAGTGACTCAAAGGAGCCTGCTTCTGCAGCCATGCACCCTGACTGCCTTACTTTTGCTGGTGAGGATCCTGTCTCTGGGCTGGCCGGGACAGTGAAAGGACTTGCAGGCAACAATGTTCAAACCATGAGCTGACTCTCAGTCCTAAAACTTACTGTGATATGTGACCTTCCAAAGCCCAGCAAAGTATGTCAGGGCTATGACTGCCCCCTGCAGAGGTGGCACCTCTTGCTGCCCTCTTGTTACAGAGGGCAGCTCTCAGCCCTTGGCCAAAGGCTGACAACCTACTTTTTCTCTTCTCAGATAGACTCAGCAGGCTCTGGAGGTTGGTGATGGCTCTACTGCCTGCTGTGGCTGGCACAGTCCACATATAAACAGCAGCTTAGGCTGCCATGAAGGACAAGCAGAGACAGAAGAGGCAAGTGGTGGGTTTTCCCCTGTTGTAAAGGCATTTGGTGAGTGTTTCCTGCCTGCCAAACAGCCAGGCCAATTTCAGCCCCTCTCTCCCAGGTCAGCTTTGGTGAGAGGCCAGAATTTGGGCACTTCTCTCCTGGAATGCTGTGCTAGGGGTGAGGAGGGCCTTCCTCACCCTCTTTGATTCTCCAGCTCCATGACTAATGCATTTCTTCACAATGCAGACAAAGTCAGCCTGGAGAGATGGTCTGGGTCCCTTGAGTGTTGGTGTCAGTGCCATACAAATTCATGTGGTGCTTCCAGGGGTACAGCTTCTACCATCCAGGTTTGCTCTTTGTGGTGAGGGGCACTGGGCCAACCCCAATCTGAGAAATGGTGACAAAGACCAGCACAGACACATCCCTTGTCCAGGTGGCAGTTTGCCCACAGTCATCTTGACTTGGGGGGCCAAGAACATCTGTTCCTAAGCTAAGTTGCCATATCTTGGGAATAGCAAGAGCCCTGTTTACCACTTCTCTTAACAGGCATGGAGATGGGTGGGGGATAGGGACAGGGTCAGGGGAGCAAGGATCATAATTTGGGTCAACATATCCAGGTAAAAAATATTCCATAACCATTTCCAATAAAGAAATTTAAAAGGACCCCTCTCATGTTGGTGATTAATGAGGTAGAGCCTAGCAAGATTAGCCTGTTGCAATGTTTTCCTGACAGCAACTCTTCCCCACAAATATTTCCAAGCTAGTTTAACATGAAAACTGTGTGAATGCAGAGGGGAGGGTGCCATTCATTCCATAAAGGGCTGCAATTACCACACAAATAAGACTCCTTCAGCTTGGCAGAGTGAGGGCAGGTCACAGTCTTTTCTCTCAAGAAGCACGGTCCTTTGATGATGCTAAGAACTTGGCTAATTGGAAAATGAAAGGTCTTTAGAGAGCCTGGAACAGCAGCCTAAATGCCCTTGGTGTCCTGTCTCTTGGGAATGCTAGCATGGAGCCTCTTGACTGCATCCAGTGAAGGGGTGGGCAAGGCTTAAGGAAGTTTTTGTCTTTGCGGGGGAAGAAATTTTCCCAAAAGAAGCTGAGTTGCCATGAGCTCTGCAATGTATGAAATCCTCTCTCCTGATGGCTGGACAAATGAACCTCCTTTTTCTATCCTCTTGCAACCTGCAAAAACCCCAGCCCCTACAGCCAAACCTAATTTAGGCCGCTTCTCTTCCTGTATATCAATTAAAAGAATGTGTTCCTTGTAATGAGATAATAAAAATTTCCTTTGGAGGAAAAAAGAACCAAAATTCAAAAGCATCTGCAATTCAGGCAGTTACAAGCTTGAAGAAACAAAGAAGGAAAAAATCCTATCATTCCAGAGCTCAAGACTTATGGCAGTGTCTACAATAGCACGCTATTTTGTTTTCTGTTTGCAACGAGATGAATTTGATCACTCCATTAAGGGAATTAACGTTTTTGTCTTCAACCCAAGCTGTAGCAGGCCAGGTTAAAAGGCCCTCATCTGGTTATGATGCCAAAGTCCACAGCAATAGGCAGTGAGACACATGCTACTTGATCCTCTCTGAGGACAGCTAGCTGGGGCTAATAGATTATATCATCTGATGTAATGGTGGCAGCTATGCCAAGACCAAAGGAAGTAGGGGTAGGGGGATCTGTACCATAATTTCACATTGCTAACAGCAAACAAGCTCCCTGTCCCCAAGTGGGAGGCAGTGTAGATGCGGCTGCTCATCAGTGGTTCATCATTCACTGGGTGGAGAAGTGGCGGAGGGTGCTAAGGGTTCAGTCTGTGTCAAGGATGCATGCTATATATATATATATATATATATATATATATATATATATATATAATCACTACCTTGGCAACTGGAATAGGCACAAAATTACAGCATCCCAAACCCTGCATGGGTCACAAGAAAAAAACCCAACAGCAAAAACTGAAGCACAGCAGCAGCAGCAGCAATCTCCCAGGGCAGATGTACTTGAGCTGAATGTGGCCACAGATGGCAGACAAGGGAAGTGGGGAAAAAAAAGGTGAAAACTCATAGGAGTTTTCCTTGGCCAAAAGGATTTTCAAGTTAAAAAGCAACCCCCACCCCCCACCCCTCTGCCCAACCCTGATCCCCATTCACATGCTCAGGCCCCATGCCCCCCACTCCAGAACTGATGATGACTACTCAGCTAGGTTTCCATTCATGGCAGTGGAGGAGTAGCTGGTGGGGAGAGAGGCACCTTGCTCAGCCCTCTCCTTTGACAGGTCAAGGCTGGAAGCCCCATAGTGAATGGGCTGAGGCTCTGGGGGCTCAGGCCGGACCTTGGGCAGCTGAGGGATGCCATGGGTAATGCCTACAGGCTTGGCCTGGGGCAGAGGGCTGGGGCTGAAGCCTCCAGAAATGGAGGAGCAACTGGGCTCATCAACAGGCAGCAGCACATCTCGAGGCCTGGCCCTCGGACTCTGGGAGGCCTTCGGCTGAAGGTTATAACAAGGGCCCATGGGCAGGGGTAGGTGTGAAGGTCGAGCTAGCTGAGACTTGGCTTCCCCAGGTGCCCTTGGCTCTGGCCCTGATACTGACAGCAACATTGACATGGCGACAGGAGATATGCAACAGACTGCCTGTCCATATAGAGCCTGGCTGGGAGGCCCATCCAACTGGCTAGGACTTATTCCTGCAGGGCCTGGCCCCACTGCGAGAGGACAGGGAGCCCAGGCAGGCCAGTCGTAGGTCCCTGGAGGTTCAGTATAGAGGGACAGGGGACTGTCTCGGCCCCATTCTTCCTCCTCTTCTTCTTCATCTGAATCTTCTTGCTGAGCCTGAAGCTCATCAGACTCCATGTAGCCCTGGCCCAGGTGAGAATTGGAGAGCTCCAGCTCCAGGGTCTCAGCAGTGTCGAGGGAGCGGCTCCTCCTGTTGAGGGCCATGGCAGCAGGTGGAGGACGAGGGTGCATGCCAGGCAGTCCCAAGTATCGAGGGAGACTGCTCACACCCCAGGGTAGGCCTTGGTAGAATCGGCTGTGGTAGTTGTTGAAGGCGCGTTTCTGGTAGTAGCCCAGTTCAAAAGCTTCCAAGGAGGCTGCAAGGTCTTCATCATTGTGGAACTCAGGATTTTCTTCACACTTGCCTTCCCCATCCCGTTCCACATCAGCAATGTCAAAGGTCACCATGGGGGGCAGCTCAGGGAGGTTTTGAGTGAAGGATGAGTCAGAGTCAGAGCTGCAGGACATGCTGGAGAAGAGGTTCCCATTGCTGGTGAACTCCACAAGGGCCTGAGAGAAACTCACAGTGGCATTTCCTTCCTTCTCAACCTCCTCTTCCTCTGGCTCCTCAGGGGGTGAATAAGTAGGGTAAGCCCTCCTGGGAGATCCTCCAAAATTTGCTTCTTGCATGTCTGGCTCAAACATAGCATCACTCTGGAAAAGCTGCATCAGGCAGGTACTTTGATCTTTCTTGGAGCAGGTTCCCTCGAAACGCTTCTCCAAAGGACGGAAGTCCCTCCAGTCTGGCTCACTGCTTGCAGTGGCAGGGAAAGCTGAGGTGGTCCCTCTGTGGGAAGTCTGAGAGGGCCCTGATGCCCCTTCCACCAGGCCCATCACTGACGGCCCTAAAGGCCTCATCTGATACTCCATGATGGGCTTCTCCTGCCGGACTTGGACCTCTCGGACTTGAGCCTCTCGAGCACGGACCTCTCGGCCACAGGCCTCCCTGGCATAGGCCTCTCGAGCTCGGGCCTCTCTGACATAAGCTTCCCGGGTTTGGGCCTCTCGAGCATGGGCCTCCCTGGTGTGAGCCTCTCGGGCACATGCCTCGCGGGCCTCTCGCTGCTCCCGCCGAAGCTCCCAATACAGCAACTGTTTCTGGATGGTCACTAGCCGTTCTTCCTCTGTCTCCATTGCCCCAGGTGGCCGAGAGGAAGAAAAGGGCTCAAAGTTCAAGAAGGGGTCAAACATCTCAGAGCTGTGACCATGGAGGTCATAAAGGCAGTCATCCCCAGGTGGGGAGTTCTCAAGACTATCATCTGGCTCATAGAACTCATAGAGGGCATCGCCACTATAGCTGTCTCGGGGCAAGCAATCCCTGCGGACAATCCCCAGGGCCTCACCTGAATCATCCTCAAGTCCAGGTGTGGTGGAGTCATAATAACCCTCATCACTATTGGGGGCAGACTCTTGCTGATCGCTCTGAGGAGTCAAAAGGTCCCCAGGGGCTAGGCCAGGATAAGATCTAACTGGGTCAAGGAGCATGTAACCAAGGTGGCCTGAGGATGTGGTGGGATGGTAGCCTGGATTTAGAATGGGCCTTGGGTACACCTGGGAACTTGTCCACAGATATTCTAAATCATCGTCTTCTTCCTCCTTGACTTCCTCTTCTTCCTCCTCTAATTCCACCTCCTCTTCCTCTTCTTCGTCATCATCATCAGGCAAGGCCATCTCCTCGCCTCCTCCTTGGTAGGTCACCAGGCAGGAACTTCGTTTGGTCCCATCTCGGTTGGCCCTCTGGCCTCCAGAGGCCATGCTGTCTGTCATACTGTCCATGTCCTGTTCTGCTATTATGTCACCACAGCCTGTCAGTGAGTCAAAACTTTTCAGGGATGTGACATCCCCAAAGAGGATGCTCAGCTGGTCCCCCACAGGGCCATTGGGTGGATTTACCTCTCCTGACACAACCTTCTCCCCTGTTTCTGGGCTATGGGGCTCCTCTGGGCCACTGGCTTCAGGGGCAGGTTTGGGCTGCAGGAGTGCTGAGGCACAGGCCTCCATGGTTTTTTCTGGATCTTTGCAGGCTGTCTGCTCAGTGGCTGCTGGAGAAGTCTCTGGTGCTGAAGAAACTTCTGGCCCAGGGACATCTTGGGATTTGGCATTTTCCTTTCTTGGGGCTTGGAGGGTCTCAGTGTGGGACAGAAGGGCTGAGCTCACATGCTCATGAGGCCTGTCTCTGGCCCCCTCAGGCTCCTTGGCTCTTGGATCACTTTGCTCAGCCCCAGAGACCTTGCTCTTCCGGTGACGGCGGATACTGCTGAAAAAACCTTTCAGGCCTTTTCTTGGCTTGGGCACAAAGGGAGCCTTCTCAGCCCTAGCTTTCTCTGTGGCTCCAGCCACAGACGTCTTGCGTCTGGAGTCTGTCTCCAAAGATCCATGGGCACTCTGAGAGCTGGGAAGTCGGCAGGATGACTCAGGCAAAGGTAAGGAGAGGCCATTTCCTTCACTGACAATGTCTTCAGGGCCATGGACTGCTTCACTGAGGCCATCGTGGGTCTTGCTCTTGCTAAGACCCTTCTTAGAGCTGCCTTTCCCAGAACCTTTGCTTCGTCCCCCTCCAAAGAAACTAGGCAGGGTACAGATGCTCTTCTTGCCACCAAAGAGTTTCATGGCAGTTTTCTTCAGCCTACCTGGGCCAGATGAGGGTTGCTCTGATGCTGGCCCTTCTGTCATCTCAGCTGCCTTGCTCTTGGCTCCTTTCTCTGCCCATTGGTCCTGGGTATCCACAGAGACTGCTGTTCCCTTGGCCTGAGCAGCTTCATCCTTTTGGGTCTCCATGATGGTGGGGACAACTCAGGTATGTTCAGCTGAAAAGTGCAGCCTTCTGGCTTCTGGGCACTGTTATAACATCATCAGTCGGGAAGCATCACAGTTGGGGCTGAAGATGAGAGAGACAAAGACAGAGAGACAGTACTGGTGAGCAAGCAACCAGGCTGGGTTTGTTTTCACAGGTGTCTGTGGTTTCAGGCTTGAGTGGGACCCGAAAGTAAGAGAAAATGTAGGGAA
>NW_006776047.1:88832-100154 GCF_000442215.2 Lipotes vexillifer
AGGGAAAACCTTAACGCACTCCATATGCTTGACTTGCTGGGCCAGCCTCCTCTGGGCCCCAAGGCAGCAAAACCCTACACTGAGCAACAGGCAGCCATCACCCCTACCCCACTTGCTGGGTCCACTCACTTCAGGTCACCTTAAGCTCAGGGGAGCACTGGGCAGGGGGAACTGCAGATATGAAAAAGGCCCACGGTACTATTGGTCATGAGAGGGATTATCAAAGTGGGTGGAGTAGAGAGGCAGGAAAGGCAGAAGGGAAGTCAACTCTTATGACACAGAATTTTTGAAAAGCATGTGGCAAAATAGCCTACTAAGTATTCACTGGGTTCTGCAACATCCAGGCCTCAATTTCACATTAGCCAGGGCTCTTACTGACATTTTGCCTTGGGCTGGGTAGAAAAGTAGACCTGAAGTTTCACCTTCTTCCCCAGGCTCCCTAAATTGCCTGTAGGACCATGCTCATACCTTCAAAAGCTCAGAGTAGAAGCCTTGCATACCCATATTCCAGAGCTGCAATCCAGGATCAGCTAAGATGGCACGGTAGCCTTGGGGCAAGGTACTCACCAGGATTCAGCATCCTCTGTCCAAGACATCTAGAAATATCTCCCTGTCATAGTGGTCATGTGAGGCGTAGGTCTAGGTCAGACTCTCTAGTGACTGTACTGCTCCGAACAAATTTTAATGTGGCCCTCAGCAACTGAAACCTCCAAGTTCCACTTTAGAACCATGAGGCAGACTGTTTATTCTCTGTTCCTTTCGTTACTTTGGCCCCCATTTAGCTCCCTATCTAGAAAGGGAACTCCTTGAAGGCACAACTCCACATGATTCATGTCCCTGGTCTGGGAGTTAGGCTCTCAACAGCTATTTAAATAAATAAACCTGGTGCAACAGGGAACTCTACTCAATGCTCTGTGGTGACCTAAATGGGAAGGAAATCCAAAAAAGAGGGGATATATGTATACGTATAGCTGATTCACTTTGCTATACAACAGAAACTAACAAAACATTAGTTTCTATATGCTAACATAAAGTAAAGCAACTATACTCCAATAATTTTTTTTTAATTAATAAATAAATAAATAAACAAACCTGGTGCAAGACACCCTTCTGGTCTAAGCTCCCAATCCTCTAAATATCCAAATGTCACAGAGATGGAATAAAAAGAAGAGCTAGCCAGCACCTACCCCAACATATCCCCCTCCCCAACCCCATTGTCTGATGTATTGATTCCAGTGACTACAACTGATTGACAGCTGGATCAGTGACCAGCCTGCTAAAACCCAATGACACTTCCCTGGAAAGTCCCTCACCACTGTCCCCTCTCTGTAGGGTAGCCGCCAGCAGATAAGGAGCTTGGGTAGGGAAGGGAGGCAGAACAGCTGCTGGGAGCCAGAGAGAGAGAAGGAGAGGCAAGCAACACTGTTGTCCTAAGAGCAGCTATCCAGCACATCAGCCCTGTGATTGGTTGCCACAGTAATAACACTCACACATTCACCTGCAGTGAAACTAAGGATCAGCACTGGAGGTGAAGAGAGCCTGGCGGCTACACTCTGGCCTCTGACCTCATTAGAGGAACCTTGCGGGAGTCCCTGATCTTGTCTAGCAAATATTAACTTTGTGCCTTGTGCCTTGTTTGGCCTGACACTTGAATCATCAACGTGATCCAGGCTTCCATCAGGGGCTCTGCAGAACTGAATATTAAACTAGGAGCAAGATAATGGCTGGTTATCCAGAAAATAAGAGAAAAAAAACCTCATCTGATCCCCTCTCTGCAGAGATCTGTATTGCCATTTGCTCAGGTTAGGTTTTTGTTTTTTTGATTCTGTGTGACATACTTTAACATGGCATTGTTCCAGCTCAGCCCTGTAACTGATAGGCCCACAATAGACAGTGCTACCCCTCAAATACACAATCATACACACATACACTCAGAGTCCTCTGCACCAGGGTTGCATGGGAATAAGGGCCCTATCATCTAACTGAATCGCTCATTTTCCAGAGCACAGATGTTTTTACCTCAGCCCTGAAATTACTGACAGTGCTGTCATTATGGTGCTGGGCACTGAGGAGATGGGGTGGCAATAAATGGAGTTATTTGTGAAATTCTACTCCCTTCTGTGGAATTCATGAAATGAATCTCTCCAGAACATTTGGTTAAATCATAGTTATTAAGCTCAGTGCTGCCAGAAGGGGAAAGCCCAGTCCTTGCTTTTGGGGATCCCCTAGGCTAACAGGTAGAAAAACCTACATATAATAGTCTGAAGGCACAATATGATGCAGGTCTTAGAGAAGAGTCCCCATTATTGCTTAAGCAGAGTGTTGAAGTATCATTCTTCAGACCTTGTGATCATATCCCAGGATAAACTTGAAAGACAGAAAGATAGCTCCTGGGCTCAGAAAAGCTGCCTTGATAAGGAGGCATTCAATCTGGGCCTTGTTAGACAGGAGTGAGTAAAAACAGCAATTATTTAGGGGAAAGGATGGGCAAGACTAGTCATCAAGGAAGGCCAAGGGCTAAGTGAAAAACCTTTGGGCTTACCCATCCTTGTGAATCAAAGGCTTAATTGTCCTACTGGTTTTGGAGCTGGAATTCCTGTGAACAGAAGAATTAGGCAGACTGAATCTCAAAGAGGGCTGCTTTCCAGAACCTTGATGCCTTGGCTTGAGGGTAGTCCCTTTGGGCTTTCTCTTGCCCTTGCTTCTGTGCTCTGTTGGAGTAGAGGCCAGCCCACTGCTCTCTACATTGTCCCCTTCCCTGTCACAGGGATCTGCAGTATATTGTGGAAGAAGCCATGGGCCACAGGGCTGTGTTGCATACCATGCCAAGGGACCCTGACCAGGCCAAGGCACTCCTCTGGGTGCTTGTGAAATGGAGATCAAAATATCTCCTCTATCTACCCACTCTATCTCCCCAGTCCACTGCAGTAATGTGAGGTTAGATGGGATAATAGACACCAAAAGCACTTTGTAAACTGTAAAGTGCAAAGCAAATGAGAAAGGTTGGCATTACCATTATTTCAGGTCAGATCCCAGTTTCTTAGGAAGTAGCAGACCATGTGTAAAAGGCCACTCATTTGAGAAAGCCATTCACTACAGGAAGTCCAAGGGACTAGCTGCCTTGGCTCATGCTGAGGAAGAGCCAGGTGTGAGGGTATTTTAAAGACATGTTCCTGGATTTATACAAAGTCCTCCGTTAAGGGCAGTATAAAAACCCTCTGTGTATGTGGTGGGAGTGGGTGAACTAGGCAAGGTTGTATTCCTGGGAATGAAATTCTCTTCCCCAAGCTTCAGGCTTTCCTCCTAACTAGGCCCAGGGTTATCTTTGCTGGCAAGGACCAGCCTTGAAACTATGCTGTCTCCTACCTCCCTGCCTTGTCCATCCCAGAGCCATCTTTGCTGGCAAGGACCAGCCTTGAAACTATACTGTCTCCTACCTCCCTGCCTTGTCCCTCCCAGAGCCATGTACCCCACTCATAGTGTCTCTTCCCTGTATCCCCCTGCAAGACAGTAGGACAGGAGGTGGCAGGAATCACCCATAGCTAGTAGCCCCCTAGCCCAGCCCCACCTAGCCACTTCTGGCCCAGGCCCCTTCTCCATACACCTTACTACCTCACCAGGTCCCAATGCTGTCCTTCCCCAGTGGGCTATGCTGCCTTTACTCGGCACCACAGAGTACACTGGTCAGGAGAGTGAGGTGGGGCATAAAGCGAAGGGGACAGCAAAGGGACAGATTCTACAGCTCCCCCAGGCTGAGGCTGGCTCCATTCATGGTTCCTGCCAAGAAAGTGGTCCTGCTAAATGCAGAGCCCCTCCACCCTTAGGTTCCTCAACCTGTATGGCTGTCTAAGTTTCAGGTGGACTGGTGGGTGAGGGAACCCTCTAAGGCTACTCTGTGGTCCCTGGCAGGGGCCACTTGCTACAGCTGTTGCTAGCATGGCCAGAATTGGGCTGTAGGCATCCCTGCTCCCAAGGCCAGCCTCAGGCCATTCTCGGACCAGTGAAAGGCTAGGTCAGAGCTAGGGCAGAGCTTCTTCCTTCTCCCCTCCTCTCAAAATACAGGCAGGAGACCAGTCACAAACCTGCCCCAGGAATCGTTCTTCATAAGGAGGTAACAGCTCCACCAAGTCTTAAACATTCTGCTCCCAGCCCTATTTCCTGGGGCCAGCTCAGCCAACTTAGAGAAGGCTGAGTTCAGGGAAGTGTGTGGATTTATGCAGTAGCTCCAGAGGCATGGTCTCAACCAGTCATAGTTTCCCAGACCTCCTCCAAGTAGTTTTCCTGGGAGCAAGCCCACTCTGGGCCCATCCTGCCCTCATGTATGTGGAGGAGGGTGGTCTAAGGAAGGAGTAGTAAGGACAGGAAGCCCAGCCCCCCACTCCCTGAGAGTCAGCCAGTTCTGCACTGTAATCAGCTCTGCCTACCTGGGGGAAATCCAGCAAGTTCTTTCAATTTCCCCAACTGGTAAATGATGCTATTAAAAGTGCCTATCTCTTAAAGCTATTTTAAGGAACAAAACCGATGTATATAAAGTACCAAATAAAATGCATTATATAACAGAGGCTCAAAAACATGGCGACTAGTTTTATATGTATTTTATTCAAACTATAGTTGGACAATTTCTAGCAGCAAAACTACCTCAGTCAGCATTGACTAAAGTGCTCCCCAGTGCTCTAAGGGTATGTCACCAAACCTCCTTGGGCCTCAGTTTACCCAAATGGTAAATGAGAGTGACTGTGCAGTTATCTCACAGGAGGCTTTAGTTGTTCTTTTAGCCAACATTTGACATTCAGGAACTCAAAATGTTGCCTCAAATCAGCTACTGGCTAACAGCTCTGGATTATCTGGGAATTTCAAGTAGCCAGGTTCTCTAGCCCAAGCCAGAAAGGTCAAAAATTCAAACTCAGCTAAAGTACCAGCATCAAAGGAAATGCAAATCAACGGATGTCCTTTATCCACTCATGGTACTTACCAGCTTACAAAGTGTTCCCTACTTCCTCACTCCCCATTTCTCCTTCCCAGAAATCCATTAATCAGGCCTGGTAGGGGATGGTAACTCCTTGTCACAGAAAAGGAAACTGCCTAGGCTTGGGAAAAGACTTGCCTAAGGTCACACAGTGGGATGATGACAGAGCCACACCAGTTTCCAGGCCTCTTTGAGTCCCAATTCTATGGCATTCTGCTGTACCATTCTGGCCCCTAATCAAAGGAAGAAGACTGAGAGTAAGGACTGTGCAGGTTCCCCTCACACCTGCAAGAGCCATCATCTCCCCCTCCCATCACACTCCTGTCCCAACCCAGCTGAGCCTTCTCTGAAGCATTTCCAGTCCTCACTGGCTGCCACTATTTTGACTCCACCTAGCACATTCCAGAAAGCCTGCTGACTTCAGAATCCAAGAGCTGCCAACCCAGCCTGTGGCTGTTCTCCTCATCAGCAACCCCATCATCACTACTCCCAAACCGTGGAATATGTTCCTCTACTCTTCTTTTCCTTGGGAGATAAGTTTGAGGGGCCAAAAAAAATAAAGGTCCAAATAGAAACCTGCCAGTGGGGACAAAGATAAAGGTAAAGATAAGATGGGGACAAAGAATTTGAGCTATTATTTAAGGAAAATGATCTTTGAGATTTGGAATTTGAATCAACCATTTCTAAAGCCCACAGCCAAAGTCTACTCTCAAAACCATTTTTTTTCAGGACCTGAAGGAAGGGCTGTCTAGCTTGGTATTCTTTGGTGGAATTGTAAAGGCTGCTGGCAGAGCCCCACCCAAGCTATCCCTGAAACCACTCCTCCCCTAATTTGCAGGCTTCCTGAGAGGCACCTCTTCTCAAGGGGGCATCCCACCAACTCTAGATGCAGCACAGACCCCAAACTGGGCCCTCTAGCCCCTGCTCCTATTCCCCCACCACTAGTCCATCAAATGAATTAACATACTCAGCCTTGGGCAATTCATTCTGGCAGCCCTCTGTCTGCCTTTTCATTTCTCTCAATGCACCCTCCTTCATCTTATACAGTAGACACCATATCTAGCACAGAGCAGGAGCTCAAACAACGTTGGTTCAACTGAATTCTAATTTAGCTGGAGTTTGTCAGCCCAGAACTATAATGCCAGCTTCATCCCTTTCAGGCTGTGGGATATGAGAAAGTGGCCTAACCTTTCTGAAACTCAAACGCCTTATCTATAAAATGAAGAAAATGCTACCTACCATCTAGAATTGCAGTAAGGATTAGAGATGATAAATGTAAAAGACAGATTATTTGCTAGGTACCAAGCAGATGTTCAATAACGTGCCCTTGTGATGGGGCCTCTTGCAGCTACCTTCTCCACTCCAGCTCGTCAGATTCCCCCCAACCCCTCCCGGTCCTATGAGGATGACAAAAATGTCTTAGCAGAGTTCCCTCTGGTTCCTCCCTGCCATGACACTGAAATCCCACCCCGTGTCTCCCCACTTCCATCTCATCCATCCTGCACACCCTTGCCAGATTCATTTTCTTACAATCCTGATTTCAGCACATCACTCCTCTACTTACCAAATATTCCGCATTGCCTACAGGATCAAGGCCAAACCCCTTTGCCTGACTTTCAAGACTTGCTCTCTGCATGCCCTTTGCAGGTTTCCTAGGCTCACTTCTCTGCCCCTTAGCTTCAGCCTCAAATATACAGGGGCTTCTCCAGTCTGGGAGGTGTGGCCACCCAGACACTGCCTCTCCCTAGAAACAGGCCTTCCTGGTGAATGTTTTTGATGCTCTGTCTTTCTCCTCAGGCTGCTGAGGCTGCCTACCCAACTTGCCTGGAACGGTGGGGGCTCTGGAAACCACCTACTTGCCACTCCCCTCTCAGGCTCCCAACCCCCTTAGAGAGGAATGTATCCAAGGAAGGTGTCATGCCTGCATCATAATGCTTCCACTATGTCAGTACTAACCCAGCAAGGGTGAGATCAAAGACAGGCACTACCTCCTTCCATCCCTGTTAAGATGAAGAACAAGAGAGGAGCTAACCCCAGGGAAACAGATGTGACAAGGAAGCCGAGGAAAGCCTGCAGAGGAGCAGCTGGGTGGAGTGAACAATGGAGACTCCTGACTTTCCTATGTATCCACCCCTCTGTATGCACCATACCCTATGTGAGAGACCAGGTAAGGAAACTGAGGTTTGGCGGGGCGGGGGGGAATCAGGATCAGTGTGCTTAGAGAAAGAAGCCTAGAATTGTGGGGCAGGAGCTTTGTGCTCTCATGTAACCTTGGGCAAATAAATCCCTTCCCTGTTCTGGGCCTCTGTTTTCCCATGTAGAAATGGGAGATTGGACCAGGGATCTGCTCTGAGGCATCTCTGCATCTCTGCCCTGGGCATCTCTGCCCAGGATGCATGAGAAGCTGGGGAAAGGGCGGTCCTGTGTCCAGTTTTCTAGTGGCTGCTGAGTCAGGAGGCATGTTGAGGAAATGGGATGTTGGGTATCCTAGGCTTCACTGGGAGGCCTGGATGCCTAGCTGGTTGGGTCCACTGCAGAACAGAGGTGTACTGTGGCCCAGCCTCACTCCTCATGCCTCTCACTTCTACCCCCTGCAAGCCCACCCAGCATTTTACTCTTTCTGAATGCAGGAGGCCTAGCCTATGAATATTTCATACATATACAGAGAGGAGGGGGACCACAACTGTCTGGGCCTAGCCCTCTCTCTCCGGAAAGAGCTGCAGCCCGCCGAAAGGGAGAGCTGAGGAGTACTGGCTAGAGAAGAGGGGTTAATATCTGCTTCGAAACCCAGCAAGGGGAAAAAAAAACCCTGTAGGAGATGAGAGCAATGAATGCTCTTCAGCAAGAAATGTAGATCAAAAGGTCGCAAAGCTCCCCCACCCCCACCCCCTGCAGCACCACTATGGCTGCCTCTGACTCCACCAAGCTCCCTCAGGCCATTTCCTCCATTGTTCATATTATCCCCTAATCCCAAAAGGGGAGGTGCAGGGGAGCAATGCACCCTCACTAGGCTGGCACCTGCACATCTGCAGTGGTTCTGGTTTCCCTGCCTGCCTTGCTCGTGATATACTTACACATGCATAGGTTTGAAAAATAAGACCAAGGAGAGGTGAAAAGACTCTGTGATTATTTAATTCAGAGAATAGAAGTTGGAGGTGGAAGAGATGGTTTAATGCCCATGAAATCTCCAATGAATTGTTAAGCAGAATAGCAATGGTGGCCAGCTGCTCTCAACCCCACCCCCCAACACACACACACACACACACACACACACACACACACACACACACACACACACAGTTGGTTTAAGCATAGCATGAGAGGCTCAGGTTAGATCTGAGAAAGAACTTCCTGGCAATGAGATGGGTAACCCAGGAATGAATGACACAGGAAGGCTATGAAACGCCTCCTCCAAGGGCTTTACTTTTATCACCTAGTCTATCTGCCTGGTCAGGATTTGAGGCAGGGGCACTGATGAAATAACACTGGGCATGCCCTCTTGTAGCCCATCTGTAAATGAGGGAGCTGGAAGCCCTTCTCCCTCTTTGATTCTACAAGCAAGCCAGACTTGTTGCTATTTCTCTCATTCCCTTCCTCCCCTGGTTCAGAGACTGTAAATGTAACAGTTCTTGAGGAATTTTTAACACCTCCACTATAGTAGGAGAGAATCACTGGACTGCCAACTTCTTTCAATTACCTCCCTTCCTGAAACTTTCAGCCCCTGACAGGCTGTAGACCAAGACTAAAACGCAAGAGACATGCCAGGGAGGAGTTTCTAGCAAGCTAACTTAGCATCCCCTCACTCTTGATGAATGGATGAGGTAAGATGAGGGATTAGTTAATGTAATTTGTGCTGATTTGTGTTGAATGGAGGCTGCTGGAGACAGTGGGATACAGTGGAGTCACTGCACAGGAGGCAGCAGCTTCTCCCTAAATGCTGTGAGACGTTAAGCAAGTCCCTGTTGCTTTCCAATGCCTCAGGATTCCCATCTGTAAACATAGGTGTCCAAACTGGTGCTCCATGAAGGCCTGTCCAGCTGGGAGAAAAAGGATCAGCAGACGTCTGAGGGACACTTAGCCTCCACCATGTTGGTATGTAGGCTCCAGGCTCCCTCCTTTCCCCCAACCCCCTGCAAGGCCAAAGAGAGGCTGACAAGATACAGTTTCCCTCTAGAGATAGCCTGACCCCCAGTTCTTTCAGATCCAAAGGTGGCCTCTTACCTGCCCAATTTATGGTGCTCTTCCTATCCCTTTCTAAGACCCCATTCTAAAACCCTTTCTAAAATCCCATTTTATTGTGGCATGTTTGCACACCAAAAATATCAAAACCTCCCAATTCTCCATTCTTTGATGGCCTCTTCCTCCATTCGCCCAAGATCAGATCCTCATTCCACAACCTGGCATTTGGGAACACCACCACCACTGGGCCCCAACCTCCTTTCTACCTTACAGTATCAACCAGAAAAGACTGTCACTGCACTCAGCCTGCTTGCAAGCCACCCCCTCCTACTCCTAATTTTGCTTATACCACTATCCTTTGCCTAACCAAACCCCTCTAATTTCTGGAGGCTTCCCAGGACAATTTCCCTGTATATACAGATCTCTCATCTCTCTCCATAGTAGTTTGCCTCTAGACTCATGAATCAGCAACCAAAGGTAGTGTAGTCTGGGGACTGGGCAGTCCAGGTCCTGAGCTTATTGAAGGGAGACATCATGATTTATTTACTTTTAATTTTAGATGTAACCCACCCCTTCTCAATCTTTATTAAGTATACTCAATAAATATCTGAGCCTTCAGTATCATTTTTCTAATCATTTTCATATGAACCACGACAAGTGCCAGTGGAGAGGTAAAGGTCTCCAAAGCTTTACAGACGGCAAGTCCTTCCAGAGCATTCATTAACTGCTATGCATTGCTAGGCTTTGAGGGGATTGTGGATGAGATCCAGGTTTCCTTTACCCCCCTGAGAGGTTCCAAAAGAACCCAAACATCCATGATATCAGGGAGACAAAGTAGAGGCAGGGAAACTCAATTATTATTTGTCTCCTATTATAATTTAAGCCCCAAAATGCCCAAGGGATGCAGGCAGCCTGGAGGAGTTCTGAGAAAGAAGAGGTCATCATGGACTGCAAGAGACAGGCAGGAAAGGCACTGAGGAGATAGGCCCAGAGCTGAGAGGGAAGAGAATTTGGACAGTGCAGGGTGAGTGGGTTTGGGTGTGGGGAGGGAGTTATATAGGGCAGGTATGTTAGATGGCTGTTGGTTTGAGGCAGTGCAGAGGACATGTCCAGCTCTGGGCCGGGGATGCCCAGCTGCAAGTAGGGGGACTGTATTGGTGCTTGGTCAAAGTGAGAGGAGGTGACTGTAGTATAGTATCTGGTGTAGTATCTGCAGTCCTGGCTAGTGTCACAAAGGTCCCCAGCTAGGCTTCCCTTAAGTGAGTGATTTATTGGCTCTCACTGTCTCCTCTCAAAGGTGCCTAGGCTTTGCCTGGGCCCTGCAGCCCACAGAGTTCTCCACCCTCAGAGGTGGGTCAAATGTCCAAGAAGAGCCTTTCAAGCCCCTAGGTAGCTCCCTCCCTCTTGTTCCTCAGAAAGGCCTAGAGTCTATTGCCAGAGGCACACAGCGGTGGATGGGGCCGAATGAGCGGAGCTGCACTTGGGGAGGGGGCTCTGCTGGAATCCCCAAGAGGTGGGGTGCAGAGTCCAACAGCACAGCACCCTCCACCCAGCCCAGATGAATGCAGCAGGCAAGCAAAGCTGCAGAGGGAGATGTTAGTGTGTGAGGGGCAAAGGCTCACCTTGACCCCGCCGCCCGTGCCAAAACAAGTCTGGCCAAACCGAGGCCGGCTCTGCGGAGCCAGTCCAGCTGCCACCTGGGCTGTGGCGCGCCTGGGGGGAACAACCCCTCACCACCGGAAAGCCTAGGCAAAGTCCAGCGGTCACCAGTGTCAAAGGTGTCTGCAGCAGACAATGACAGAGGCCTGGCAGCCTGGGTATTTTAAGTAACTGCGAAGTTGGAGGGTTTGGCTGCCTCTCTAGCTCTCTCACACACACCCAAACGGTTCGTTCCCTACTACAATAATTGCTCCCTCGGCCTCTGGCACAGGACACCCTCCCCCCCCCACATACACACATACCCCACCATGCTTATCGCTATTTTTAAACCGTTGGCTGGAGAGAAAAACGCGGCCAGTGCCCTCCAAGGGGAGAGGAGGCGAGGCGCGGGGTGGGGGTGGGTAGGTGGGGGACACAAAGCGGCCTTGCAGCTCTAACCCAAGGACTAGCTTGAGCTGCTGCCCTAACGCAAGGTACAGCGAGAGTCGGGTTGCCAGCCCGCCTGTCCGCGGAGGTGG
>NW_006776047.1:100316-104158 GCF_000442215.2 Lipotes vexillifer
CCGCGGAGGTGGGGGGGGGGCGGGCGCCAGATGCGCCCGGAGGCCCAGGAGCAGGAGCAGGGGCTGTTGGGGCCTCAAGGCCGACGTTCCAAAGGGAAGTGAGCAGACCACAAGCCCAACTGAGTTCCCCCAGGGAGGAGGCAGACAATGTAG
The DNA here is from genome assembly GCF_000442215.2 of Lipotes vexillifer. Taxonomy (NCBI): domain Eukaryota; kingdom Metazoa; phylum Chordata; class Mammalia; order Artiodactyla; family Lipotidae; genus Lipotes; species Lipotes vexillifer. The sequence continues at coordinate 100,470 of NW_006776047.1, forward strand.
ATACCCCAATCCACGCCAAAGTAAGTACCCGTCGGGCCCAGCCTAGCGCGCTGGCTTCGTCCCTAGAGGACAGGGAGAGGAAGGAGATGCGCAGGGGAGGGGAGGGGCGGGGCGGCAGACGAGCCGCTGGGGTGAGCAATACCCGCGTAACACAGCTGTTCCAGCTAATGTGCTACAACAAAGCTGTAAAGCTCCTGGCCTACAAATGCACCGCTGGGAGTGCTGGTTGGCTGCTTCCCTCCCGAGACCGCAAGGCAGCACGTGCGGGCCCCATCCCCGCCTCCCCCGAGAGCCCCAAGGCACGGCCCAGGATAGCCCGCCGGCCTGCCCACCTCTTCTCCGCCTCTAGCCGCGGTCGCCCGCGCCCAGGGGACACTGCTCTGAACCTCACCGGACAGTCCTCAAAGCGGGTTTCAAAGGGGAGCGCAGAGCGGTCTGGACGCCGACCGGCCCAGCCCTTAGAGCTCCTCTCCAAGCGGCCAGAGCGGAGCACGCGAGACTGCATCGGACGGCGGGCAGGCGGAGGCTCCTGGCCGCGCGCAATGCTTACCCGGCCCGGTCCTGTTTCCAGCCCGCTTATTGTCTTTTGCGCCTCCCTGGCCGGGGCTGGAACCTTGGCTGCCACGGCTGAGAGTGTCACCACAGCCGCCCCTGCCGCCGCCGCGGCTCCAGTCACCTCCTGCACCGGCTCCCCTACCCCAAGCTCTGGGCAGCTCCCCCATACCCTTCCCCCCGGACTCCACAGCCACAGGGTGGGGCATCGGCGCCCTGATTGACAGGCGTATGGCCCAATCGCCACGGTGAGAAGGCGTTTCCCGACTCGCCCACTGTTTTCCTTGGTGCGTTTCTCTTTAAATGCAAATAAGCGCGGGCGTGGTGTTGGCAGGGGACGTAGAGGCTGCAGAGCCCCTCGCTGGGACTCCCCACTACCCCCCAACCAAGCCGGGCTGGTCGCTGCTTGGCGACACCGCAAGCTCGAGGGGCCGGTCCCGCCCGGATGGGGCTCGCTGGAGCCTTGGAGCTCGGTTTCGATTTTGCATGCGTTCCCATTTCCGTGGCCGCAGTGTAATCGCGCTGCGGCGCCCTGGCCGCCACCCGGCAGTTTATTCCAGAGCGAGAGGACGGCGGGGAGAGGCGGGGGCGGAGAGGTTGGGGACTACAAAGCCCCTTGGCACCTTGCCGGGCCCATGCTTAGGCATAGAAACAGGGCCCCGGGGCACGCGCCCCTGGGCCGCGCCGAGGGAATCACCTGCCAGGAAAGCGAATTGCAGCGCCCGCGTCCCAGCTTCCTCCGCCTCTTTGGCACGCTGGAGCCTTAAGAGACCACAGAGTCCAGCTTCCACCAGTTACTGAAGGGCCTGCTGCTGCCCAGAGAAGAGAAAGTGCTTCCCCAAGGTCACCTACCCTGCCAGCGACTGGGGCAGATTTGGAGTTCAGAACCCAGGCTCCCAGTCCAGGGTTGCTTTCACTTTTCTCTGTAAAGACCTGTTTTCGTGATTGACCCTCACCCAAATTTCCCAACTTTTACGGAACTTGAGGGGATCCCCAAAGTCTCTAGTGGCCTCCTCAACCTTTTAATGGTGAGCTAGGCTTTGTGCAGTTTCCTGTCCCTGAAAAATATGGATATTTAGAGAAAAATCTTGTCTGGGCCCAGACTGGAGGTCAAAGTTGAAGGTGGAGTGAGGAGGCCTGTACTAGCCTTGCCGCTGATGTGTCTGAGATGTGGCAGGGGGCCAGCCTGAACTTCGGTGGTCTGTAACTAGCCTGAGGGCATTAAGTGGCATTGGTGGCTGCCAGGGTCGGGTGAGCAGAGGAAACAAAGAATCCAGTTCTACCACTAGCTCAAGAATATCCAGAAGGCCCAGCCCTAAAACTCTGTGAAAGTCTAAAAAGCAGGGGGGGGTGGGGTGGAGGTGGTAAAGTTGAGGAGAGGGGAGGGGTTAGAGAACAATGCTTGCCATTTTTTGCATTGCAGGAGTGTTCTCTGCTGCTCTGTTGGGTCCTGTCTGCCTTGAAAAGATCCAGCTGCTAAACTAGTAAGAGGAGGACTGCTGCCCCTGCATGTGTGGGGCACAGGAAGTGACATGGCTGCTAGAGCTGGGATCTGGCTCCTAATCTGCCTCAGAGTTGCTGTATGACCTTGGCCAGTCCGTTTTCTTCTCTGGGCCAGTCCATTACCCCATCTCCACAAGGAGGGAGTAAGACTGTTCAAGCTCATTGATGTCTTCCAACTCGGACAGTTCAACTCAATTCTTTTTATAATATTATGTGACTTTCCATGACATTCTATACATGGCCAACAAAAATCAGTATTTGAACATCAGACCTCCTCTCCTAGTTCTAGGTCCAAATAAATGTCAGGGAGGAGGGGGCTGTGGCTAACTCATTGTGTAACTTTGTTGGGCAAGTGCCTTCTTCTCCCTAGCCTCAGTTTCCCCATCAGAATGGCTGAACTATAATGTTTCCCTGGTGCTGTGCTTTCCTGCTTTGCAAAATCCTGATTCTCATTTATTGGACCTGATTTGGAGGTGTCTTTTTTTTTTCCCAGCACCTCCTTCATAGGCTTTCTCACTGCCTTGTGCCTCTGGTTGCCTGCCATCTGTTCCCTTTTCACCCGGAACCTTGATTCACTGGAGTAGACCAAAGATTACAATTTGGAGAAGACAGTTTCCAAATATGGAGCCCAGGAAAACACAGGGCCAGGACAGTCTCTGCTGTGGTAACAGGGAGAAGAGACGTACAAAGTAGTCAAGTGGTGGGCTTGAAATAACCCTGAGGTAAGGGGGCACTGTTGCACGGCTCCTGTCACAGGAGCTAGTCCTCCATATCCTCTATCCAGCTACCAAACATTCTGCCACACCAGTCAGATTTGGGACTGATAGATATTTGATGTTGGGCTGGGCCCAAAATAAATAGGGATTGATGAAAATGAAAGTAGTCTTTGACATGCTAAAGAGGTCTCAGCTGGGTGCCCTTCTTCTTGGTCCTGATATTTCTAAGTCTCAGGTAGAGATTGTGTATGTACACATTAAGGTAGAAGGGATATTTGGGGGGGGTGGCACAGCTCCTTGTTTGTATAGCCCACTCCTCCCCAGGGACAATGTATGGCAAGACCAAGTATGGGCATAAACTTGTACCTCAAACTGCCTTCTTGAAGAGGGTGCCCTCCGGGCCCCCATTACACACGCTGAGTGGTAAGTGATCAACTTGTTTGGTCACTACAGGGGCTGGTGGTGGGGAGCAAGAATACTTTCTCATCTTAAGTTTCTTCACCTACAAAGTGGAGATAATCATTCTGCTGCTCAATACCTTGTTTCTGTGGTGAAAAGCCCATGAGAACAGATGTGCAGGCTGTGTGGAGACAACTCTATAAACTCAGGTAGACAGACTGATTCACATGACTACACTGCTCATTTCTTTTTTCACCAAATGTTCCATGGGCACCTCCTCTATGCCAGGCCTGGTGATAGGCATTGGGAGGAGTGGGTACAGTGGTAACATTCTGGGAGAAAGGGGACTCTGGCAATGGAGTTTTGAGAGGAGCTGAAAGCTAGACTAGAGGTCTGGCAAAGGTGATCTGGAGCATTGCAGATGAAGAGGTTCCTTCCCTCCAGAGTAGGGAAGGGCATCAGAGAAAAGTTCCATGGAGGATGGCCTTGAGGATTATGTCAATTCAGAAAAGTAGGGAA
>NW_006776047.1:104173-129337 GCF_000442215.2 Lipotes vexillifer
AGGGAAAGGATTCCTGCCCAATACAAAGCCCATCAGTCTGAGAAAGTATGGTGGGTTAAGCAAAAGCTAGGATTCTGGACATCTGAGGCTGAGTATTTGTATATAGAGAGAGGAAGAGCTAGAAACTGGGCTGGAAAGATAGGTCTGGAATGAAAGTGTAAAAGACCATGGCTGTCTGGCTAAATTGAGGCTCAGCTAGCTAAGTTTGTCCTTCCCATGGAAGCAAGCTAAATAGTGTAGTGGCACTGCTACCAGACTGCCTGGGCTGGGATGCTGGCCATACGACTTTGGAGCAGTGTGAACTGGGCAGGTTAATTCCCCTCTCTGAGTTTCAGTTTTCTCTTCTGAAAAAAAGTAATAATAAGAGTGCCCATGTCACAGAGTTGTGGTAAGAATTAAATGAGTATCACATGTAAGTACTCAGTACAGAGCCTGATACATACAAAACTCTCAATAAATGTTAGCTGCTGCTACTGTATTATTATTGTTGGTCTACTTCTGATTCAGTGTACAGCTCTTCAAAGTTATAGAACTAATTTTGAAACCATTTTTTCATATAAACACACAAGAACCTGTGACTCTTTATACAGAGATTTTTTTAAACTTGCTTATTTTATTGAAATATACTTGATATACAATGTTGGGTTAGTTTCAGGTATTTAGCAAAGTGATTCAGTTATACAACATATATATCTTTTTTTTTTCCAGCTTCTTTTCCCTTATAGGTTATTGCAAAATGCTGACTCTAGGTCCCTGTGCTATACAGTAGGTCCTTGATGGTTATCTATTTTATATATAGTAGTTAATCCCAAACTCCTAATCTATCCCTCCCCCCAACTTTCTCCCTAGGTAACTATAAGTTTGTTTTCTATGTCTGTAGATCTGTTTTGGTTTTGTATATAAGTTCATCTGTATCTTTATTTTTTTTAAGGTTCCACATATAAGCGATATCATATGATATTAGTCTTTCTCTGTCTGGCTTATTTCACTTAGTATGATAATCTCTAGGTCCATCCGTATTGTTGCAAATGGCATTACTTCATTCTTTTATATGGCTGAGTAATATTCCATTGTATAAATATACCACATCTTCTTTATCCATTCATCTGTTGATGGACATTTAGGTTGCTTCCATGCCTTGGCTATTGTAAATAGTGCTGCAATGAACATTGGACTGCATGTATCTTTTCGAATTATGGTTTTCTCTGGATGTATGCCAGGAGTGGGATTGCTGTATCACATGGTAGTTATTTATTTAATTTTTTTAAGGAAACTCCGTACTCTTCTCCATAATGGTTGCACCAATTCACATTACCATCACCAGTGTAGGAGAGTTCCCTTTTCTCCACACCCTCTCCAGCATTTATTGTTTGTAGACTTTTTGATGATGGCCATTCTGATAGATGTGAGGTGATACTTCACTGTAGTCATTTCTCTAATAATTAGTGATGTTGAGCATATTTTCATGTGCCTTTTGGCCATCTGTGTGTCTTCCTTGGAGAAATGTCTATTTAGATCTTCTGCCCATTTTTTGATTGGGTTGTTTGTTTTTTTGATATAGAGCTACATGAGCTGTTTGTATATTTTGGAGGTTAAACTCTTGTCGGTTGAATGATTTTCAAATATTTTCTCCCATTCTGTACCTTGTCTTTTGGTTTTGTTTATGGTTTCCTATGCTGTGCAAAACCTTTTAAGTTTAATTAGGTCCCATTTGCTTATTTTTGTTTTTATTTCCATTACTCTAGGAGACATATCCAAAAAGGTATTGTCATGATTTATGTCAAAGAGTATTCTGCCTATATTTTCCTCTAAGAGTTTTACAACATACAGTCTTACATTTAGGTCTTTAACCCATTATGAGTTTATTTTTGTGTATGGTGTTAGAGAATGCTCTAATTTCATTCTCTTACATGTAACTGTACAGTTTTCCCAGCACCACTTATTGAAGAGACTGTCTTTTCTCCATTGTGCATTCTTGCCTCCTTTGTCATAGATTAATTGACCTTGGCACATGGGTTTATTTCTGGGATTTCTATCCTGTGACATTGATCTATATTTCTGTTTTTTGTGCCAATACCATACTGCATTGATTACTGTAGCTTTGTAGTATAGTCTGAAGTCAGGGAACCTGATTCCTCCAGCTCCCTTTTTCTTTCTCAAGAATGCTTTGTTATTTGGGGTCTTTTATGTTTCCATACGAATTTAAAAATTATTTTATGCTAGTTCTGTGAAAAATGCCATTGGTAATTTGATAGGGATTGCTTTGAATCTGTAGATCGCATTGGGTAGTATAGTCATTTTAACAATATTGATTCTTCCAATATAAGAACATGGGATATCTTTCCATCTGTTTGAGTCATCTTCGATTTCTTTCATCAGCATCTTATAGTTTTTGTAGTGCAGTTCTCATGCCTCCTTAGGTAGGTTTATTCCTAGGTATTTTATTCTTTTTGATGCAATGGTAAATGGGATTGTTTCCTTAATTTCTCTTTCTGATCTTTCATTGTGAGTATATAGAAATGCATCAGATTTCTGTGTATTAATTTTGTATCCTGAAACTTTATGAAATTCATTGATGAGCTCTAGTAGTTTTCTGGTAGCCTCTTTAGGATTTTCTATGTATAGTGTAATGTCATCTGAAAACAGTGACAGTTTTACTTCATCTTTTCCAATTTGAATTCCTTTTATTTCTTTTTCTTCTCTAATTTCCATGGCTAAGACTTCCAGAACTATGTTGAATAAAAGTGATGATAGTGGAAATACTTGTCTTGTTTCTGATCTTAGAGGTAATGTTTTCAATTTTTCACCATTGAGTGTGGTGTTAGCTGTCAGTTTGTTATATATGACCTTCATTATGTTTAGATACATTCCCTCTATGACCACTTTTTGGAGAGTTTTTATCATAAATGGATGTTTAATTTTATCAAAAGCTTTTCCTGCATCTTTTGACATGATCATATGGTTTTTATTCTTCAATTTGTTAGTGTGGTATATCACACTGATTGATTTGTGGATATTGAAATTTCCTTGCATCTCTGGTATAAATCCCAGTTGATCATGGTGTATGATCCTTTTAATGGATTGCTGCATTTGGTTTGCTAGTATTTTGTGGGGATTTTTGTATCTGTGTTCACCAGTGATATTGGCCTGTAATTATTTTTTTTTCTTGTGGTATCTTTGTCTGGTTTTGGTGTCAGGGTGATGGTGGCTTCATAGAATGAGTTTGGAAGTGTTCCTTCCCCTACAATTTTTTGGAACAGTTTCAGAAGGATAGGTGTTAACTCTTCTCTAGATGTTTGGTAGAATTTGCCTGTGAAGTCATCTGGTCCTGGTGTTTTGTTTATTGGGAGTTTTAAAATCATAGATTCAATTTCAGTACTTATGATCATTCTGTTCATATTTTCTGTTTCTTCCTGGTTCAGTCTTAGAAGATTATACCTTTCTAAGAATTTGTCCATTTCTTCTAGGTTGTCCAATTAATTATCATATAGCTGCCTGTAATAGTTTTTCATGGTCCTTTGTATATATGTGGTGTTGTTTGTAACTTCTCCTTTTTCATTTCTAATTTTATTGATTTGAGCCCTATCCCTTTTTTTCTTGATGAGTCTGGCTAATGGTTTATCAATTTTATCTATCTTCTCAAAGAAACAGCTTTTAGTTTCATTGACCTTTGCTATTGTTTTCTTCATCTCTATTTCATTTATTTTTGCTCTGATATTTATGATTTTCCATCTACTAACTTTGGGTTTTGTTTGTTCTTCTTTCTCTAGTTGCTTTAGGTGTAAGGTTATGTCGTGTATTTGAGATTTTTTTGTTTCTTGATGTAAGCTCATATCACTATAAACTTCCCTCTTAGAACTGCTTTTGTTGTGTCCTGTAGGTTTTGGATCATTGTGCTTTTGTTTTCCTTTGTCTCTAGGTATTTTTTTTTATTATTCTTTGATTTCTTCAGTGATCTATTGGTTATTTAGTAGCATATTGTTTAGCCTCCACATGTTTTGTGTCTTTTGCAGTTTTTCTCATGTAGTTGATTTCTAATCTCATAGTGTTGTGGTTGAGAAAGTTGCTTGATATGATTTCAGTTTTCTTAAATTTACTGAGCCTTGCTTTGTGGGTCAGCATGTGACCTATCCTGGAGAATCCATGTGTACTTTATTAGAAGGTGTATTCTGCTGCTTTTGTATGGAATGCTCTATAAATATCAATTAAGTCAGTATGGTCTAATGTGTCATTTAAGGCCTGTGTTTCCTTATTGATTTTCTGTCTGAAATATCTGTCCATTGATGTAGGTGGGGTGTTAAAGTCCCCCAATATTATTGTGTTACTGTTGATTTCACCTTTTATGGCTGTTAGAATTTGCCTTATATATGGTGTGCTCCTATGTTTGGTGCATATATATTTACAATTGTTATATCTTCTTTTTAGGTTGACTCCTTGATCGTTATGTACTGTCCTTCCTTGTCTCTTGTAACAGTCTTTATTTATTTATTTATTTTTTGCAGTATGCAGGCCTCTCACTGTTGTGGCCTCTCCCATTGCAGAGCACAGGCTCCAGACATGCAGGCTCAGCAGCCATGGCTCACGGGCCCAGCCACTCCGCAGCATGTGGGATCTTCCCAGACCGGGGCATGAACCCGTGTCCCCTGCATCAGCAGGCGGATTCTCAACCACTGCGCCACCAGGGAAGCCCACAGTTTTATTTTAAAGTCTGTTTTGTCTGATATGAGAACTGCTACTCCAGCTTTCTTTTGATTTCTATTTGCATGGAATACCTTTTTATGTCCCCTCATTTTCTGTCTGTATGTGTCTCTAGATCTGAAGTGGGTCTCTTGTAGTTAGCATATATATGAGTCTTGTTTTTGTATCCATTCAGCCAATCTATGTCATTTGTTGGAGCATTTAATCCATTTACATTTAAGGTAATTATCAATATGTATGTTCTTACTGTCATTGTGTCCATTGTTCTGGATTTTTTTGTAAGTCTTTTTTCTTCCTCTCTTCTTTTGTTCTCCTCTCTTATGATTTGTTGACTATTTTTAGTGTTGCGTTTGCATTCCTTTTTCTTTTTTGTGTGTATATCCATTGTAGAGTTTTGGTTGCTGTTACCCTGAGGTTTTGTCATAGCAGTCTATATATATTCATGATTGTTTTAAGTTGCTGATCTCTTAATTTCAAATACATTTCAAATATCCTGCATTTGTACACTCCTCCTCTCACAATTGCTGGTTTAGATATATTTGTGTGTGGATGATTTCCTACTTTTACTGTATGTTTGCCTTTACCATTGAGCTTTCCCATTTTGTAATTTTCTTATTTCTAATTTTGGCCTTTTCTTTTCCTCCTAGAGAAGTTAATTTAGCATTTCTTGTCAAGCTGAATTCTCTAGCTTTTGCTAGTCTGCAAAGCTTTTGATTTCTCTGTCAATTCTGAATGAGAGCCTTGCTGCATAGAGTATTCTTGGTTTTAGGTTTTCCCCTTTCATCACTTTAAATACATTGTGCCACTCCCTTCTGGCTTGCAGTGCTTCTGCTGAAAAATCAGGTGATAACCTCATAGGGATTCCCTTGTATGTTATTTGTAGCTGTTCCCTTGTTTCTTTTAATATTTTCTCTTTATCTTTAATTTTTGTCCATTTGATTAGTATGTGTCTTGGTGGGTTCCTCCTTGGGTTAATCCTATATGGGACTCTCTGTGCTTCCTGAACTTGGTTGACTGTTTCCTTTCCCATGTTAGGGAAGTTTTCAGCTATCACCTCTTCAGATATCTTCTCAGGCCCTTTCTCTCTCTTCTTCTGGGACACCTATAATGAGAATGTTGGTGCATTTGACATTGTCCCAGAGGTCTTTTAAAGTGTCCTCATTTCTTTCCATTCTTTCTTCTTTATTCTATTTCATAGCAGTGATTTCCACCACTCTGTCTTCCAGCTCACTTATCCATTCTTCTGCCTCATTTATTCTGCTATTGATTTCTTCTAGTTTGTTTTTCATTTCAGTTATTGTATTCTTCAACTTTGTTTGGTTGTTCTTTATATTTTCTAACTCTTTGTGAAAATTTTACTGTAACTTATCACTCTGTGCATCCATTCTTTTCCCGAGTTCTTGGATCATCTTTATGATCATTACTCTGAACTCTTTCTTGGGCATATTGCGTAACTCCATGTTAGTTATTCTTCTGGGGTTTTATCTCATCCTCTGCCATCTCATTTTTTCTTGATTTATTTTTGTATTTTTATGTGTGGAAGCTTAGTTATGTTTCTCGACCCTAGAGAAGTGGCCCTTTGTAGAGTATGTTCTATGTATTCCAACAGTACACTCCCCTCTTGTCACCCATGGGCCAGGAACCAACTGGTCCCAGAGTAGGTTCTAATCTGTATTTGCGGATTCAGTTCTGCAGTGTCCTGGATAGTAGCTTTCTTGCTTCTTGTGTTTGCCTCTGGTGGATGAGGCTGGTCTAGATGTTTGTGCAGGCTTCTTGGCAGGATTGGCTCGTGCCTGCCCACTGGTGTGTGGAGTTGGTCCTTGGCCCTCTAGTGGGCAGGCCTGTGTCGAGGGGCACGTCTAGAGTCAGCTGTGGGCTTGGAAAGTCTTTAGCCATCCTGTCTGCTGATGGGTGGGGCTGTGTTCCCACCGTATTGGTTTTTTGGCCTCTGGCATCCCAGGGCTGGAACCAACAGGCTGTTGGGTGGGGCCATGTTTTAGTGCCAAATGGCAACCTCCAGGAGAACTCACACTGATGAATATACCCTGGTACCCCTGCCTCCAGTTTTCTTGTCCCCACAGTGAACCATAGCTCACCCCTGCCTCCCAAGGAGACCCTCCAAGACCCACAGGTAGGTCTGGCCCAGGCTCCTATGAAGTCACTGCTTTTGCTCTGGGTCCTGGTGTGCATGAGACCTTGTGTGCATCTTCCAAGAATAGATTCTCTGTCTCCCCGAGTTCTGTGGAGCTCCTTCACTCAACCTCCCCTGGCCTTCAAAGCCAGACACTCTGGGGGCTCTGACATAGTTACTGACATAGTTTGTGCCTCATTTCCTTCAAATGTCTCTCAAATGTCACCTTATTAGTGAAACCTTCCCTGGATACTTGAATATAAAATAACAATCCCCATTCCTAACCCCTTTACTCTCCAATCCCTTAATTGGCCTCTTTTTCTTACCCATAGCATTTACCACTTCCTGGTATATTATTTTTATTGCTATTTATTTGTTTTTATTGTCACTTTTTAACTTTCTATTTCCCATCATTATAATGAAAGCTCCATGAGGGCTGACAATGAACAAAATACATAAGTAAAGTATATAGTATGTCAGATGGCAATAAATGTTATGAAGAAAAATAGAGCAGGAAAGGGGTAGAAGGAGTATTGGTGGGAGGGTGCTGCTTTAAACAGGGCAGTTGGGGTAGGCCTCACTGAAAAGGTGAAAGTCAAACAAAGATCTGAGGGAACTGAGGGAGCAAACTATGAGACTATCTGGAGGAGAAGCATCCCAGGCAGAAAGAACAACAAGTACAAAGATCCGGAGGTGGGACCATGCTGGAATATTAGAGGAACAACAAGGCAGGCAATATAGCTAGAGTAGAGTGATTGTGGAGAAAAATGGTGGGAGAGGGGTCAGAGAGAACATGGGCGGCAGATGGCATATGACTTTTTTGCATTATTTTAAAGACTTTAAACTTTGCATATTTTGAGCTGAGGAGATGGCATGGTCTTAGTGAAATGTCTAGGGAGCTGTAGCAGCAAGGAAGGAGGAAGCAGTGAGATCAGGACAGAGGCCCCTACAGTGATCCAGGTGAGAGGAGGGTAGAGGCACTAGAGGCAGTGAGAAGTAGTTGAGTTCTAGATGTATTTGGAAAATAGAACTGGCCAGACTTGGTGATGAAGGGTGTGAGAGAAAGAGAAGAGTAAGGAATAGGAGCTTTCAAAACTCTGAGAGGGAGGGATTGGCAAGGTGAGACCAGAACCAGGAGAGCTGACTCTCCCAGAAGCCAGGGGAGACACAGGGGTTTTATAAAAGGTGATATTACCAAGAGTGTATGTGTCAGATGCTGCCCAGAGGCACAGCAAGATAAAAGTAGAAAAGGTGCCATTGGATATGGATCTGAGTAGTCACTGGTGATGTGGGCAAGGCCAGTTTGGAGCAGACATGAGGGTGTATGCCAGACTGCAGTGGAGTGTCAAGAATTTGGTCTGCAAGGAAAGGGAGAATGTATGCAGCTTCCTTGCTCTAGAAGTTTGACTGCAAAGAGATAGTAGGTAGAGGGGGCTCTTGGGTTCAGGTTTGTTTTTACAAGATGGAAAGATATGAGCTTGTTTATGTGCTGAGGGGGAAAACCAATCAAGGTGAAGATATAGGAAACAGGATAATTGATGGGTGGGAGGCCCTGGATGTGGTTGGGGATGGGAACCAGAGCCCCTACAGATGAGTGGGCCTTGGCTGGGAGGAAAGACTAAGACAAGAGGGAAGGATGTGTGGATGCCATAGAATGTGTTGTTATGGAAAGTTGATGATATCACATCTAATGACCTCTATCTGCTCTGGGAAGTGGAAGGCAAAGTCCCCAAAGTGAGAGGAAAATCAGTAACTGGGGAGGTTCAAGGAAACTTGCTATTATTGGACAAAGTTTGAAATAGTTGCTGTAGAGAATGGGAAAGTCAATAAAGACCTTTTTGTTATTATTTCTTCTATAGTGTTCATCAGTCCAGGCTTAGGAGAGGACAATGGCTTGATCCAAAGTTTGTGTGTTACTGGATGAGAGATTGAAATGATTTAATAAACACAGGGTCAAAGATAGACAGGGAAGGAAGTGAAGACAGGGGAGGGAAACAAATGAAGAGAAGGTAGGAGATAACATAGTCCCTAAAACACAGAGCCTGGCACAAAGTAGCTCTCAATAAATATTTGTTGTGTGAAAGAATGGGAGATTCTGTGGGGTCAACCCATAAGGTTCCAGGAATGTCACTTCTGGAAACAGGCAATTCTAGCTAGAAAGGAGGACCAGCATTTCCAGGTGAAGCCAAGGGAGCAGGTGTTAAAATGGAGGGTAGATGATGTTGTGAGAGTCAAGGAGGTGAAGGAACTGCAGGTGAAGGCATTGGATGAGTCACTTGAGCAGACCTTGCCATCAGCCCAGGCTCCACTTTTCTACTGGGAGGAGGCAACCTCTACTGGGAGGAGACTGGCAAAGTAGGAGCTAGCAAGTAGACTAGTTTCTGGAAGCCAATGTCGACTGTGGCTGTAACTCAGAAGGTACCAGGATGAAACAGATGGTTGTTCGTCTTGCATCTTCATCAAGAAGATGGCTTGAACATGGAAGAGCAGGGTTCCCTGAGGCTAGGAGAGCAATGAAACCCCTTTAGAGTTTGGAAATAACCAACAAAAATAGAGCAGGGAGAGGGAGAGCTCTGCTCCTCCCATATGTCCAGACCCTCTCTTTGGACTTGCCCCAAACCCTTTAGCCTATCCTCAGTGCCTGGGACTGCCACTGTTCCTTGCTTGCTGAATTACTCTTGAGTGCCCATTCTATCATGAGGATAAGGGCTGGGGCCTCTGACAACTAAGGGGCTGCCACCATTCTCAGTAAGAGAGAGCCCTGTATATACACTGCCCAGGCCTATGAAATGAAGTCAGGGCTTGCCCCCATCTTCCCCAGTACTCCCACTCACATATGAGGCAGAACATGGTATCCTGTGAAAGCCCTATCTTAGACAAGAAACCTCATGAGTTCTAGTTCTGGCTCTACCATTGCCTCCCTGTGTGACCTTGGGCAAATTTCTTCCCTTCTCTGGGCCTTAGTTTCCACATCTGTACAAAAAATGTTCTGCCTACCTCAGAGTTATAATAGAAGTAAATGAAATAATGGATGTGTAAATGTTTTGTAAGCAGTCAAATGCTCTGGGCTCACAAGAGAGTGGTTAAATTAATGCTGCTGGAATAAACCTAAGCATATATGGTCAATTAATTTATGACAAAGAGCCAAGATATACAATGAGGACAGGACAGTCTCTTCAATAAATGGTGTTGGGAAAACCATTTATGGAAAGTTGATGATATCACATCTAATGACCTCTACCTGCTCTGGGAAGTGGAAGGCACATGCAAAAAAAGTCACATGCAAAAAAATGTCACATGCAAAAAAATGAAACTGGACCTCTATTTTACACCATACACAAAAATTAACTCAAAATGGATTAAAGACTTGAACAGAAGACCTGAAGCCATAAAACTCCTTAAAGAAAACATAGGTGGTAAGCTCCTTGACATCAGTCTTGGCAGTGATTTTTTTGGGTTTGACAACAAAAGCAAAGGCAACAAAAGCAAAAATAAACAAATGGGACTACATCAAACTAAAAAGCTTCTGCACAGCAAAGGAAACTATCAACAAAATGAAAACGCAACCTACCAAATGGGAGGAGATACTTGCAAATAATATATCCTTTAAGGGGTTAATATAAAATATCAAAAGAACTCATATAACTCAACATCAAAAAAACAAACAACCTGATTAAAAAATGGGCAGAGGACCTGAATAGACATTTTTTCAAAGAAGATACAGATGCACAGCAGGTACATGGAAAGGTGTTCAATATCACTAATCATCAGGGAAATGCAAATTAAAACCAAAATGAGATATGACCTCACCACTGTTAAAATGGCTGTTATCAAAAAGGTAAGAAACATCAAATGCTTGCAAGGATGTGAAACAAATGGAACCCTTGTGAACAGCTCATTGGAATGTAAATTGATGCAGTCACTATGTAAAAAAGTATGGAGGTGCCTCAAAATTAAAAATAGAACTCCCATATGATCAAGCAATCCTGCTTATATGTATTTATCCAAAGAAAACAAAGACACTAGATATGTGCACCCCCATGTTCACTGCAGCATTATTTACAATAGCCAAGGCATGGAAGCAACCCAAGTGTTCAAGAATGGATGAATGGGTAAAGCAAATGTGATGTGCGTGCACACACACATACACACACACACTGGAATATTATTTTGCCATAGAAAATAATGAAATCTTGTCATTTGCAAAAATATGGATTGACCTGGAGGGCATTTTGCTAAGTGAATAATTCAGAGAAAGACAAATACTATATGATTTCACTTATATGTAGAATCTAAAATTAAAGAAAAAAAAAAGCGAGCTTATACACACAGAGAACAGATTGGTGGTTGCCAGAGGCAGGGGTTGGGGGTGGACAAAATGGGTGAAGGGTGTCAAAAGGGTCAAACTTTCAGTTACAAAATAAATAAGTCATGAGGATGTAATGTACAACATGGTGAATATAGTTAATAATACTGTATTGCCTATCTGAAAGTTGCTAAGAGAATAGATCTTAAAAGTTCTCATCACAAGAAAAAAATTGTAACTATGGTGATAGATGTTAACTAGATTTGTTGTGGTGATTATTTCACAATATACACAAATATTGAATTCTTACGTTGTACACTTGGAACTAATATAATGTTGTATGTCAGTTATATTTCAGTAAAAAATGTGATTATGCCAGATTTGCCCTGGGAAATCAGGGAACATGTTCTCTATACATTCAGTAAGTCATTACTATGACTATGCATGCCCCATTCTAAGGACTGAAATCTTCAAGTCTGAAAGACCAGGATATTCAGGGCCCTCTCCAGTCTAATCCCCAGCCTAGCTCTTGTTGAAACACATTGAACTCGAACCAGACTAAATTGGTTACCCAAACTGCCTTGCTTTTTCCCACTTCTATGTCTTTGCTCACTGAGTTCCCTCCACTAATAACTTTTCTTTCCTCCCTACTAATTAAAACACTTTACACCCTTCAAGGCCAAGATCAAACACTACCTCTTCCATTATCCTTTCCCTCAAGTTAGCAGCTGAAGGGGAACTCTGTGGTTTCTGCAGTACAATGGACCATTTGCACTTTGGATCTTGTCTTTGTGGGCCACCTTTCCGAATAAAGCGAAAGAATTTTCCCATTGCAAGAAAGAATGCAGACTGGTCAGTGGCATGTGCAGAGCAGAGCCAGCCCTAGGCTAATGGCAATTCCAGGAATGGAGGGAGAGAAGGAGAGAGGGAGAGAAGAAAGAAGGAAAAAAGGGAAGTTAGGAGGAGACAGGGAGAGAGGGAGAGAAGGGTTAAGATTCAGCTTTCTTGAAAGCTGCATTCCCACTTGTTCAGTTTACAGTCAAGATCTAACTGGGAAAACAAATTACCTGGAAACTGGTGGTTGTAATTGAGGGTGGGGGGAGGCTAGGTTATTATCTGGGGGCAATGCCAACAAGAGACTAAAGGCCAAGGGTGACATTTCATTCCAGGAACCTCCTCCTCGCACCTCCTAGGGAAATTTGCCTCAGAAGATTCATCATCAGAATTTGAGATGATCCATTTTCACTCCAGGCCTGTTGTCTGGATGGGGAAGAAACCAAGGCAGCAGGCCTTAAAGTTGTCTCTGCCCACAGCAGCACAGGCAACTGGAAGAACAACAGCTCAGAGAGGTCTGGAGAGCTGAGCTGCCAATAACATGGGCACTTAACTTTGAAAGTTTCTCAGTCTGCTCATCTGGGAAATGGGGCAAAGAGTTTCAGCTCTTCCTCTGCCTAGAATTTGGTATACTCCTCCATCCTCGTCAAATGCAATTCTTTTGATATGCCCAGAGTATCTACGTACTTTCAAGGGTCAACTAGAGAATCGGTGTTCCAGATGGCACAAGGGAGGCCACCCTGGCCAGGCCCCATTTGAAGGGTGTACTTTCCTGGGGTCCTAAAGTGGATGGAGCTGCTGAGCTTGATTCCTAATCTCCTAAGCCCTGACTAAGGGGATGGGGAGCAAAGTGAGGAGTGCAATCCCAGATAACTCACCCTTCAGGAACCCAGATTGAAAGAAAGGTAGAAGAGACCTGCAGCTCACTGCCCTAAAGTCTGTGTTTACAGTCCAGTCCTTCAGTTCTCTTGCCCCTTGGAGATAAATAGTTGTACTGCTCTCCAAAATGCTTTATGCATTTGAAAGTCTGGAAGCTGATTGGGGCAGGACCATGGGGATAGATGTCCAGTATTCTTGCCTTCCTTCCTAAAGTCTCTTAGGCACTAGGAGCTAGGGAGAGTGGGAGAGGCAAGTCAGCTCAAGACCCCATTCCCTGCCTCCCTTCCTGCATGATGGGATATATTTATGTAGGGGCTTGGGGGTGGGTCTGTCAAGGCAGCTCCCAGGAAAAGCTCCAAACATCTAAAGTACTCCCCATATACAGGTTATCTGGGCTTGCATCCTCTACCCCTTCACCTTGTGTCTTTTTCAGTGCTCATACACGTCCCCACCCATAGTGGTTTAGGAGATATAAAAGAAGGTACTGTGGAAAGATGAAGCTTTAGCAAAACTGAAGGTGCCTGGATCTGGATTTGGGTGGTTATATGTGCTTATCGAGGCCCTGGTTGCCTGGACCAGTTAGGAGGACTAAGCACTGCAGGCTGTGTTTCCCAGGCTCTCATATTAGTTGACTTCTAGTTTCCCTCAGTGAAACACATTGAAAGCAGATTGAAGGACAAGAATGAGGGGAAGGAGAGGGTATTTCTTCCTTTTCTCTTGTTTGGATACCCATGATAAGCCTGTGATTCTACTTTCTATCAGGTGACCCCTGTCCCTAGAGTCTGGCCATACCTCCTCCCTCACCCCTCTAACCTAAGGGTGATGTTGGCCTCCTGCTGTCACTAAACGCTGGGTTAACTTCCTGTCCTTCTTAGATTCTCTGCCTATCACCTATGTAACCAATTTATTCTCTGTGTTAAATTCGTTGTGACAAATATTTGGTAGTTTGTTTTCCTAGTTATATCTTGACTATAAAATAGACTAGTGGAATTGCAGCCTATGATTCAAGGTGAGTGAATGGGAGACTCCTTGGTCACTTGACTCAAATAGGGTATTGGGCAACAGCCCCTGAAAAGGGTGAAGCCCCTTTATTTCCCCACAACCCGGTGTCAGTAGATTGGCTGTGGACGCAAGCTTGGTTCGGTAACAATAGCAGCCAGAGATTCAATGGAGATACAGGGCTGAGCAAGATGATGCTACCCTTATACCTACCTGAATTCTTCAGGACTTGCTTCTAGGACATTACAGTTCCAAATTCTCTCAAGGATCTTAGTGGGGATGTATAGGCCATTGGGTTAGTTTTCTCTTTCAGTGGCTAGGCTACTATGCCTGTTGAATGCCAGATCACTCTAATCCTTCCCCATGGCCAACCAGACCCTTTACCCCAGTGAACTTCCCCACCCCACACACACACCAACACAACAGCCCCCAGGATTTATTTTGTTGAGGATTTTATTGTGGAGGATAATACAGGAGAGCAGCTTCAGATGAGTGGGTAGAGCTGTAGTGCCCTCAAGCTACCTGGGTACCCAGGTGGTTTTTTGGAGGCATTGTGTTTCTGGGCAAGCTGCAAGGTTACTGTTGGTGTTTAAGATAGCTAATCAACACAGGAGGAATATCCAGCTGGTCGATGGCTTGTGGCTGGCTGGCGTGGCGCAGGGCTCTGCGGATAACTAAACGAGCCTGTGATAGTAGTGACCGTGGAGTGGCTACAGGAAGGAAAAACAGGTCATGAGAAGCAATTCTCAGTGTAGTTCTCCCACCCAAGCTTACATCCATCCTGCCCTGGCTACTGCAGCCCTAATTGCTCTCTCCCTTCTAAGAAATGTCCCCTCCCTTCCCTCAATGCATGGTACCAATGGGGACACACTGAGGCCTAGAGAGGGCATTTCAAGGCCACAAAACAGTCATGGGCAATGCCAGAAGAAGAAACTGGGCTAGTGCTATCCCCTACCTCATCTCAGTGATCCCTTCCCTAAAAAGGAATCTGTAACCTCTTCTCCACTGGGGCCCCAGGGAAGAAGATGGTGTTTTCTCCAACTCATCCCAGAAGGATTAGCTTGGGGGCTGATTTGGGGCCCTTGGCCCTCCAAGCCAGGAGGCCTATTAGAGCTGGGCTGCCTGACACTCACCTCGGGCCTGTAGCAGCAATGCAGTGCCTTTATCATATTGTGAGTTCAGGTCCAGGGAGAGAGATGGAAGGTAGATGTTAGCACCAAAATCAATTAACAGACGGATGTACTCTGGCTCACAATTATGGTGCAGGCAGATTTCGAGGAGGGTGCGGGACCGTGGGACTCGAGTCAGTAGGTGCTGGTCAGTACAGTTGTAGTCAGGGTCTGCCCCATGGAGCAAAAGCAGGCGGAAACAATCAAGGTGACCGTAGACTGCAGCCAAATAGAGGGGTCCAGAACATGAAGCTATGTTCGATGCCCAGACTGGTAGTTTTGCCTTGACGTTGGCCTCTGCACCATGACCCAGGAGCTCCTGCAGGATGGCGACAGCACCATCACGGGCAGCTGTGAGCACAGGAGAGCAGTTGTTGTAGATGCTACCACCAGGACAAGCACCAGCTTCCAAAAGCACACGCACACAGTCCAGATGGCCATGACTGACAGCGGTAAAAAGTGGTGTCTGTGCCTTGACGTCCAAGCTGTCAACATCAGCACCATGTGCCAGGAGGACCTGCAAGCAGCTAAGGTGGCCATAAGAAGCAGCCAAGCGCAAGGGTGTCCCAGGGATGCCCCAGCCACTTCTACTGTTGATGAATCGTTTATAACGCTCCTGGCGCAAAAGCTGGTCCAAGGTATAAGAGTCATTGTTGTACACTGCTTGATTGAGAGCCTGCTTCTCCCTCGTGTCGGTGTCCTCCTCCTCCTTATCGGGCTGCAGGAGTGAGAAGATTTTGGTGATGTCCATGAGGTTCACCTTGGCTAATTGGAGCAGAACTATTCTCATTATGAGCCGGAGGATATGCCAGATCTGTGGATGACAAAAACAGGAGAGACTGAGGGCTCCCATCAAAAGCCTGGATGCTTGGCTCCCATCTTTCACCATCAGGCTCTTCAATCATGGGTCCCTTGCTTCTAACTCCTACTCCATCTTATTTCAGACCCCAGAGATGGCTGCCAAAATAGATCAGGCCATTTCACAGCCTGATGCCTTTGCATATGCTCTTCTGCCTTCCCTTCAAACTCCTACTTCTGGGAAACCTTCCGTAATTTCCTCCTACTCTGCTCAGGGATTCCAAAGGATTACAACTAGGCTTTAGCTATGAACTTTCACATCACATTTCCACTTATCTGTGCTTCATCAGTGTGTAAACTCCAGGGTGAGGACTCCTGTCTCCATCTTATTATTATTATTTTTAAGAGGATGTTGGGAGTAGGAGTTTATTAATTAATTAATTTATTTTTGCTGTGTTGCGTCTTCGTTTCTGTGAGAGGGCCTTCTCTAGTTGTGGCAACCGGAGACCACTCTTCATCGCAGTATGTGGGCCTCTCACTATGGCAGCCTCTCGTTGTGGAGCACAGGCTCCAGACACGCAGGCTCAGTAGTTGTGGCTCACGGGCCTAGTTACTCCGTGGCATGTGGGATCCTCCCAGACCAAGGCTCGAACCCGTGTCCCCTGCATTAGCAGGCAGACTGTCAACCACTGCGCCACCAGGGAAGCCACTGTCTCCATCTTATTATTCCTCCACTCCCAGTAGAGCCTACATCATGGCTGGGGTGTTGGTAGATATATCTTCCTTGGTTCAGAATGTGTGGACTAATGAGGTGGTTCTGGTCTGGTAATTGCTAAGCCAACAGAATGGTGTTTTGTGGTGTCAAGCTGTCATCCCTGAGCATTCTGACATCAGCCTCATGGAGCAGGCCCTCAACTCTACCTCTCGACCTTTTAGATGAGATTCAGCCTCTTCACAGCCCCTCATATGTGACCTCCCCGCAGACTCAGGCCCCATGCTTCAGGCAACAGGTTGCTCAGGAAATGGATGTTGAATGGCATTCACTGATTAAATAAAGAGGTGAAATTAAAAGTAAAAGTAAAAGGTGACTTCAAGTAAAACATAGTCAAAGAGATAGTAGGAAATTGTTGAGGTTTCCAGGACAAGTCCTCCTCTCTGTTGACAACTAGTTTTTCCACCAGGACAATTTCAATCCAGGAGTCCCTTTGATTGCCAACATATTTTTGGAAACTATGGCTTCCCAATCTCTCTGAGACAAGCCTTTTCCAATCTTCTCTGTTCCACCCAGCCTGGAGCCTTGCCTCAACCCTCAGCTCTTCTCTCCTCATTATCCCCAGGCCCTACAAAATCACCCATGGCCCAATGACTGACTCAACCTAAACCCTTGGCATTTCTAGTCCTGTTCCTAATGCTCCAAAATCAAAGTCACCCATCTCAGTTGGTAATGTCATCAGGGTAAGCTGGTAGAGTTTTCAGAGGTTAAGTCTCCCTCTTCTCCCATACCCTGCAGCCCTGGGCTCAGGGCCTCACACCTCCTTTTATTCACTGTCCACCTCCACCCCTCTTTGTTAGCCTGGGACCTCAAATACACACCTCATAGAATAAATTTTGAGGTGGGTGGGTGGGGTCTCCTTCAACTTTAGCCCCCCTGCCACAAGTCAGCATCAACTCCATGTATGCTCTTTTATTTATTCACTTTTGGGGTGCAATTATAAGAAGATAATTTTAGAAATCAGGCAGACCTAAGTTTGCAACTCAGCACCCCCATTTCCTATCTGAGTAAGCTTTGGGAAAGTCTCTTCCCTTCTTTGGGATTCAGTTTCCTCATTTATAAGACAGAAATGATAATCCCTGCCTCATGGGGCTGTTAAGAGGAAGAAAGCTACCATATACTAGATCTTCAAGGGTGAGCTTCCTATGTGCCTTCAACCTCTCCCCTGGCTCCTCCCCCTCAATCATCTCTGGAAACAAAGCACTTCTATGGTCCTTTGTCCTACTCTAGCTACCTTTCTTTTCTTCTCTCTCTTTTTCACCAAACATCTCCAAAGCGTTGTCTACCATCCGTTTCCTTACCTCCAATTTCACCCTCTGCAGTCTGTCTCCACCCATCCTCAATCACACACTGAGATATTTCTTTAAAAGTCATCCTTGTGGTTAAATCTACTGGCTGTTTCTCAGCTCTTTCCTTTTCTGACTTTTCTGGGACATCTGTCTCCACTGACCACTTCCTCCTATGTAGTCTTCCCTTGGCTTCCTGGCTAGCACACTCTTCTGATTTTTCTCCCCTGAAATAGTTTTGTTCCCCTTGTTCTCTCCTTTTTCTAGAGCTGTAGCTCTCACATTTATCAGGATGATTTCAAGCCTACCACTCCAAGTCCCCCAGCTCTCTCTTCAGCAAAAGGTATGTATTCACTGAGTTCTTTCAAGTACTTCAAAGTCAGCAGTATCACACCACCACTACTACTATCACCATCACCAAACTAGATCCACATCTCAGTTCTTCATCATCCAACTGGTCAACCAAACCAAACGCCCAAGACTAATGTCAGGCCTCTTATCTCATTGTTCCACTAGCATCTAATTGGTCATCAAATCTAGGATTTTACTTCCTAGAGGCCTCTATAGGCAACCCGATTGCTAGTGCTTTTTCCAGACCCCCATCATCTTTTGCATCAACTGCTGTAGTAGTCTCCTAGCTAGTTTATCTTTTCAATAATTTCTCCACATTTTGGCTAAAGTGATCATTTAAAAGTACAAATCCTCTCTGTGCCAATCTTCTATTTTAAATCCTTTAATCACTCCCCTTTCTTTCAGAGTATAGCCCAGATGCCTTGCCAGGCTCACAGGTCCTTCATGAGAAAACCTTGGCCAATATCTCCAGCCTCATTTCCTACCACTCCTCTACTTATACCCCAAGATCCATTGATAAGGGAAGAGAAATGATGGCTGTTGGTATACATCATGCTTCCTTCTGTCATGTAACTCCTTCTAATGGGTTAGTTCCTTGAGTCTTTGCTCTTAATAGTACTATAGCAGTCATCACACTATATCATAACTCCTTCTATATAGGTCTGTTTTGCCCCCAGTGCAGATTGGGAAGCCGTATATGGAAGTGGTAAAACATGATCTAGGATTCTGCTTCAATCTCAGCTCTACCAATTAGTAGTTGTGTGATCTAGGGCAGATCATTTAATCTCTCTGTGCCTATTTCTTCATCTGTAAAGATAGTATGATAGTAGTATCTGCCTCAGAGGGTTATTGTTAGGATTAAATGAGTTAATATCAATACATCTTAAATGTTTAGAATACCACCTGTATGTAGTACTCAGTAACCATTTTCACTATGACTTTTATTATTACTTAGGTACCTAATTTCTATGGCTGTTGCTCCCTCCTGAGGTTAAAGGTCTATAACTTCAGAGATGGAATGCACATAATAAATTATTTCCTTTAATTTCCTCAATTTGGAGATGGGAAAACCAAGGCTTAGAGGAGAGCAGAGACTTTTTACTAAGGTCACATGGCTGTTATTGACAGTTGTCTCATTAGCAAGAACTCAGAACACATGTATAATCATGTGCTTTTCAGAGCTATTTCACATAGTGGAATAGGTAATATTTTTCCCATTTTGTGGATGAGGAAACTGAAGTCCAATAGGGTAAGGGATTTGCCAGATGCCTTATATCAGGGCAATAGCAGAGCCAGAAATAGAATCCAGGTTTGCTTATTCCCCATCCTGTTCTTTCTACTGCCACCTGAAAAATAAACACATACCCCTCCCCCTTGCCTCAAACAGTCATATTGTAGCTCTCAGGATCCTCAGGTTTGAGGGTCATACTGGATTCCAGGATCTCAATCATAGGTTGCTTTACAAATCATTTCTTCTGACAGCCAGTAGGGATTCTCTTCTTACTATTTTATTTGGGGGAGTGGTGTTCAGAGAAATGAAGAGGAAAGGGAGTGTGAAGGGAAATGCTGAAGCTCTCACCAAGGTCATACTATGAGCCCACATCAGGGCCCATATAATGAGCCTCCAGAGGGAGAACAAGGCATGACCCCAGCTACCTTGGGCACTTGAGTGAATTGTGCCTCATCTCATTAGATAGGATGAAAAACCTAACTCATCTTTTGTCTAATCTCACCGTACTGTGGTTTATTAATCAAAGAGTTTCTATGTGTGACCATTTTGTGCAAGGATCCTCATCCTACTCCCCAAAGTGCAGGGGTTTTAAACCCTTTTTTGGTGGCATTGGCCCCTGTGACAATCTGGCTAAGTCTCTGGTCCCCTCTCAGAATGATTTTTTTTTTTTTTTTTTTTCGATATGTGGGCCTCTCACTGTCGTGGCCTTTCCCGTTGCCGGACGCGCAAGCTCAGCGCCCATGGCTCACGGGCCCAGCCGCTCCGCGGCATGTGGGATCCTCCCGGACCGGGGCACGAACCCGTATCCCCTGCATCGGCAGGCGGACTCTCAACCACTGCGCCACCAGGGAGGCCCCAGAATGATTTTTAATACATAAAATATATAGAATTAAAGGAAACCAATTATATTGAAATACAACTATAAAAATATTTTTAAAACTGCATGATATGGTAATAGAAGTTCTTTACTAACATGTTAAATAACAAGATCTACTAATAATTTATAAGTGATTATGAGTATAAATGACATTTCCAGATCTCTGCTACAACTGTAATATGATAGGGAATATCTATGATTTCTTCTGGTGACCAAGTTACAGGAACTAGTAATACTATTGCCATTTGCTGCCTGCATTCATCCTTGAAGGAAATAGTAAATTTCAGTTAGAGATTAGGGGGATAGAAAGGTGATTGTTTGCCCCATCTGTATTTTTGGACCCTTTGAATTCTATCTAAGGCCCTCTTGGAGGGGGGTCTGTGAGTCTAGGTTAAGAACTCCTACGGGAGAGTGGCTGGTTTCAGTGGGCCCAAGAATAGTATGCCAGGCATTAGTAGACTATTTTTAGTACTCATCTTCCACCCTCTCCACACACACACTGAGGAGCTCTGCCCTTCTGCCCTGAGCCCACCCTGCTGCATCCACACACAGACTCACAAGTACTACACAGGGACACAAAGACAAAACTTCACCCTCCCTGTATTGCATAACCGCAGCAATTTCTCTCAAGAAGTAGGCCCATTTGAACCCCAGAGCCTAGGCAGACACAGTTTCCTGGGACAGATGCAGCAGGAGACCATCCTTCCCTCTGCGGGAAGCTTTCCCCACTAACCTCCCAAGCACCCCCAGAAACTGGGCCCAGTGGAAACAGACTACTAAGGGTGGTGATCACAGGTCCACTGGCTGGCAGCCCTTAGGGTTCACTCGTCCCTGACAGCATCATCACGTCCTAAGCTCCAGGTACTCACCGGGCTGCCCCTACCCCTCTGCGAAGCACTTGGCCCTGGTGGCCCCTCCACGGGGAGCCCCCTACTGCCCCGGGGGCTGGTGCAGGCAGGGGCCTCAGTTTCCGCTGTTAACAACACCGCCTAAAGGGCTGGCTGAACAGGTCCAGAGGGCTAATTTTAGGTTACCCTCCACCCTCCCTCCCAGGGCCGTATTATCTTACTAATGCCATACTGGGAGAGATCCCAGTGAGAGGAGGGCCATCCTCAGGGAAGTCCTGGAAGGACTGACAGGAAGGTGTCTGGCTGGGTCAGGACTCAGGCTCCTAGTGTGTCCTAGGGTACCCCTCCCCACCATTCATATGGGCTACAAGGCCAGACTCCTGTGCTGTGGGTGTTCTCATCCTTTCACCAAGGGGCCTGAGAAGGCCTGGTCTCCCTTAGTGTGCCTTCCTCTGGCCCAGGCCTCTTCTTTTTCTCTCCCTAACTTAGCCACTCTGGAGTTCCTTTTTCCTTTTATGAAGGACCAGCAACACATTGCTCTCTCCTTCCCCCACTCCAATTCCCCCACTCCCAAGAGTGAGGAGGATGGTGGGAAGAAAAGACCTCCATACTGGTACATATATCAACAAGGTGTTCTAAAATTTAGAAGGCCTGATCATTTATAAATGCCTCCCCAGTCCACCAACCTACCAGGCTCAGCTTGAAGAAAATACCCACAGCCTCTACACTCTTCTCACACCTAAGGGATCAAACCAGATTCATGTGTCCAGCACTGGGAACTTTGTCAAAGCTCAGGTCTTAAATGTATTGTTTTAGCTCCCTGGTTGCCATAAAATGAAGGAAGTGGTAGGGAGCTACCTTTAGAAATAGTCACATTATCTACTTTAGATGTCACCCAAAAGAAAGTGGAAGCCAGCTCTTTCTTCCCTCTGGGAGGAAATGCCAGACTAGCATTTGGTATACAAACTACATTACAAACCATCTGATCATGTCTGAGAAACACTTTATGGAGAAACTATCAAGAAGCCACTATGTGTAAGGTTCCAAATGCAGGAAGAACACAAAGAAGTGTAAAATATAGTATCCCTGAAAGAGTTTAGAGTTTATTAGGAAAAACAGACATGAAAACAATTGTATTTCTCATAATGCAAAAATGCCAGAACTAAAAGCTGCCTATGGTTATCTTGTGTCCTTGTCAATCTCCCAGATTAGTCTGGGGGGATTACTGCAGGGTTCTATGTCCCTACATCCACCAAACCCAATAGTAACTTGAATTTTCCTGCAAAGAGATTCCAGTCTATATAGAACATTGATCCCAAGACCTCAGAGTCCCTTTCTTTCCCTTCCAGTCATCAAGGAAGAGAAGGTTCCAGTCATGAAAAAAGAAAAGCCAGTGAGGGAATGAGATATGTGTTGGGATAAAGCACTGGCAGCCCTGTTTCACATGATTACTTTGGTGTTAGAATCTGCACATTGAAAGGAAATTTCCACATTTCTGAGAGATGTTCAATGACTTCTGCTTAAATGCTTCCAATAATAGGACACTCTCTACATCCAGAAGTAACACATCTCATTATTGAACAGCTGTTAGTCCTTCTTTTTGCTAAGTCTATATCTGCATCTATAAAGCATCCCTGAGGTCAACTGCTGATCCGATCTTCATTTACCCTTAGGACCTCAGAGAACACAGTTACTTTCTTTGCCCCAAAACAGCCCTCTAGGGATCTGAACCCAGGTATCTTATCCTTCCTGTCACCTTATCTCAGTGAAAACAGCTCAGCTCCTTCAATTATTTATTTCAAGCTGGTATCTATCCAGTCACTTCCCAAGTATTGTCTACCACACTCATGAAGTGGTCATGCAGCCTGCT
Organism: Lipotes vexillifer; assembly: GCF_000442215.2. Classification (NCBI taxonomy): domain Eukaryota; kingdom Metazoa; phylum Chordata; class Mammalia; order Artiodactyla; family Lipotidae; genus Lipotes; species Lipotes vexillifer. The sequence goes on from NW_006776047.1 coordinate 127,223, forward strand.
TATACATTAACAGCACCAGGGAGTTCACAGGAGGTCAGATGACTTCTTAGGAAAGTGTCAAGTGTGTCTCAGTGTGATCAATGACTCTGACTATCAGAAACATCAAAAAGCATATCTGTTTCACCTCAGTTTGAACTAGTGGCCTGTAGCTGTTTATTATGAGGTTTCATGCAAACCTGATTAGCAGCCAATAAACAAGCTATTAGGATGCAGTATTATTCTTTTTTTTTTTTTTTTTTTTTTTTTGTGATACGCGGGCCTCTCACTGCTGTGGCCTCTCCCGTTGTGGAGCACAGGCTCCAGACGCGCAGGCACAGCGGCCATGGCTCACGGGCCCAACCGCTCCGTGGCATGTGGGATCTTCCCGGACCAGGGCACGAACCCATGTCCCCTGCGTCGGCAGGCGGACTCTCAACCACTGCGCCACCAGGGAAGCCCTGCAGTATTATTCTTGAAAAAAAGATTAGTAGGATTTTTTAATAGAAAATTTTGGAGATAATTGTATATTAACATACAGTTGTAAAAATAATACAGAGATTCCCTGTAGACTTTACTATTTCCTCCAGTAGAATTTTGCAAGACAATGCAGTGCCACAAGTAGGATATTGACATTGATACAATCCACCTATCTTACTCATATCTCCCAAAGTTTACCTGTAGTCGTGTGTGTGTGTGTGCGTGTGTTTACTTCTGTACAATTTTATCACATAGCAGGCTCTTGCATATACCACTACAGACAATATACAGAATAGTTCTATCACAATAAGGATACCTCAGATTTCCTTTTTATAGCCATATCTTCTTTGGAGAAATGTCTATTTAGGTCTTCTGCCCATTTTTGCATTGGGATGTTTCTTTTTTTGATATTGAGCTGCATGAGCTACTTGTAAGTTTTGGAGATTAATCCTTTGTCAGTTGCTTCATTTGCAAATATTTTCTCCTGTTCTGAGAGTTATCTTTTCATCTTGTTTATGGTTTCCTTTGCTGTGCAAAAGCTTTTAATTTTCATTAAGTCCCATTTGTTTATTTTTGTTTTATTACAATTTCTCTAGGAGGCAGGTCACAAAGGATCTTGCTGTGATTTATGTCATAGAGTGTTCTGCCTATGATTTCCTCTAAAAAGAGTTTTATAGTGTGTGGCTTTAGATTTAGGTCTTTAATCCATATTGAGTTTATTTTTGTGTATGGTGTTAGGGAGTGTTCTAATATCATACTTTTACATGTAGCTGTCCAGTTTTCCCAGCACCACTTATTGGGGAGGCTCTCTATTCTCCATTGCATATTCTTGCCTCCTTTATCAAAAATAAGGTGACTATATGTGTGCGGGTTTATCTCTGGGCTTTCTATACTTTTCCATTGATCTATATTTCTGATTTTGTGCCAGTACCATACTGGCTTGATTGCTGTAGCTTTTTAGTATAGTCTGAAGTCAGGAAGCCTGATTCATCCAGTTCCATTTTTCTTTCTCAAGATTGCTTTGGGGCTTCCCTGGTGGTGCAGTGGTTGAGAGTCCGCCTGCTGATGCAGGGGACATGGGTTTGTGTCCTGGTCCAGGAAGATCCCACATGCTGCGGAGTGGCTGGCCCATGAGCCATGGCCACTGAGTCTTTGCATCCGGAGCCTGTGCTCCGCAACGGGAGAGGCCACAACAGTGAGAAGCTCGCATACCGCAGAAAAACAAAAACAAAACAAAAAAAAACCATTGCTTTGGCTATTTGGGGTCTTCTGTGTTTCCACACAAATTGTGAAATTTTTGGTTTTAGTTCTGTGAAAAATGCCATTGTTACATTAATAGGAATTTCATTGAAACTGTAGATTACTTTGGGTAGTATAGTCATTTCCACAATGTTGAATAATCCAATCCAAGAACATGGTATATCTCTCCATCTCCTTGTATCATCTCTAATTTCTTTCACCAGTGTCTTATAGTTTTCTATATACAGGTCGTTTTTCTCCTAGGGTAGGTTTATTCCTAGGTATTTTATTCTTTTTTTGCAAAGGTAAATGGGAGTGTTTCCTTAATTTCTCTTTCAGATTTTTCATTAGTTTATAGGAATGCAAGAGATTTCTGTGCATTTAATTCTTTTTTTTTTTTTTTTTTTTTTTTTTTTTTTT
>NW_006776047.1:129388-146484 GCF_000442215.2 Lipotes vexillifer
TTGTACATGGGCCTCTCTCTGTTGTGGCCTCTCCTGTTGTGGAGCACAGGCTCCAGACGTGCAGGCTCAGCAGCCATGGCTCATGGGCCCAGTGGCTCCGCGGCATGTGGGATCTTCCTGGACTGGGGCACGAACCCGTGTCCCCTGCATCGGCAGGCAGACTCTCAACCACTGCGCTGCCAGAGAAGCTCCTTGTGCCTTAATTTTGTATTGTGCTACTTTACCAAGTTCATTGATTAGCTCTAGTAGTTTTCTGGTAGCATATTTCGGATTCTCTATGTATAGTATCATGACATCTGCAAACAGTGACAGGTTTACTTCTTCTTTTCTGATTTGGATTCCTTTTATTTCTTTTTCTTCCCTGATTGCTGTGGCTAAAACTTCCAAAACTATGTTGAATAATAGTGGTGAGAATGGGCAACCTTGTCTTGTTCCTGATCTTAGTGGAAATGGTTTCAGCTTTTCACCATTGAGAATGATGTTGGCTGTGGGTTTGATATATATGGCCTTTATTATGTTGAGGTAAGTTCCCTCTGTGCCTACTTTCTGGAGGGTTTTTATCATAAATGGGTGTTGAACTTTGTTGAAAGCTTTTTCTGCATCTATTGAGATGATCATATGGTATTTATCCTTCAAGTTGTTAATATGATGTATCACATGGATTGATTTGCATATACTGAGGAGTCCTTGCATTCCTGGGATAAACCCCTCTTGATCATGGTGTTTGACCCTTCTAATGTGCTTTTAGATTCTGTTTGCTAGTATTTTGTTGAGGACATTTGCATCTATGTTCATCAGTGATATTGGCCTGTAGTTTTCATTCTTTGTGACATCTTTGTCTGGTTTTGGTATCAGGGTGATGGTGACCGCATAGAATGAATTTGGGAGTGTTCCTCCCTCTTCTATGTTATCGAAGTGTTTAAGAAGGATAGGTGTTAGCTCTTCTAAATGTTTGATAGAATTCGCCTGTGAAGCCGTATGATCCTGGGCTTTTCTTTGCTGGAAGATTTATAATCACAGCCTCAATTTCAGTGCTTGTGATTGGTCTGTTTATGTTTTCTATTTCTTCCTGGTTCAGTCTCAGAAGGTTGTGCATTTCTAAGAATTTGTCCATTTCTTCCAGGTTGTCAATTTTATTGGCATATAGTTGCTTTTATTAATCTCTCATGATCCTTTGTATTTCTGCAGTCAGTTGTTACTTCTCCTTTTTCATTTCTAATTCTATTGATTTGAGTTCTCTCCCTTTATTTCTTCATGAGTCTGGCTAATGTTTTATCAATTTTGTTTATCTTCTCAGAGAAATAGCTTTTACTTTTATTGATCTTTGGTATTGTATCCTTCATTTATTTCTGATCTGATCTTTATGATTTCTTCTGCTAACTTTGCGGTTTTTTGTTCTTCTTCCTCTAATTGGTTTAGGTGCAAGGTTAGGTTATTTATTTGAGATGATTCTTGTTTCTTGATGTAGGATTTTATTGCTATAAACTTCCCTCTTAGAACTGCTTTTGCTTCATCCCATAGGTTCTGGATCATCGTGTTTTCATTGTTATTTGTTTCCAGGTATTTCTTGATTTCCTCTTGGATTTCTTCAGTGATCTCTTGGTTATTAAGTAGGGTATTGTTTAGCCTCCATGTGTTGGTAGTTTTTGCAATTAAGCCCATCATTTTTAATGTATCATTTAAAGCTCTGTTTTCTTATGTATTTTCATTTTGGATTATCTGTCCATTTGTAAAAGTGGGGTGATAAAGTCCCCTGTTATGACTGTGTTACTGTTGATTTCCCCTTCTATGGCTGTTAGCATTTGCTTTATGTATTGAGGTGCTCTTATGTTGGGTGCATAAATTTTACTATTGTTATATCTTCTTCTTGGATTGATCCCTTGATCATTATGTAGTGTCCTTCTTTGTCTCTTGTAATAGTCTTTATTTTAAAGTCTATTTTGTCTGACAAGAGAATTGCTACTCCAGCTTTTATTTGATTTCCATGTGCATGGAATATGTTTTTTCCATCCTCTTGCTTTCAGTTTCTATGTGTCCCTAGGTCTGAAGTGGGTCTCATGTAGATAGCATATATACGGGTCTTGTTTTTGTATCCATTCAGTCAGTCAATGTCTTTCAGTTGGAGCATTTAATCCATTTACATTTAAGGTAATTATCAATATGTATATTCCTATTACCATTTTCTTAATTGTTTTGGGTTTGTTATTGTAGGTCTTTTCCTCTCTTGTGTTTCCTGCCTAAAAAGTTCCTTCAGCCTTTGTTGTAAAGCTGGTTTGGTGGTGCTGAATTCTCTTAGCTTTTGCTTTTCTGTAAAGGTTTTAAATTCTCCATCAAATCTGAATGAGATCTTTGCTGGATAGAGTAATCTTGGTTGTAGTTTTCTCCCTTTCATCACTTTACATATGTCCTCCCACTCCCTTCTGGCCTGCAGAGTTTCTGCTAAAAGATCAGCTGTTTACCTTATGGAGATTCCCTTGTATGATATTTGTTGTCTTTCCCTTGCCACTTTTTAACATTTTTTCTTTATATTTAATTTTTTTTTTTTTTTTTTTTTTCCTTGCGTTATGCGGGCCTCTCACTGTTGTGGCCTCTCCCATTTGCGGAGCACAGGCTCCGGACGCGCAGGCTCAGTGGCCATGGCTCACGGGCCCAGCCGCTCCGCGGCATGTGGGATCTTCCCGAAACGGGGCACGAACCCGCGTCTCCTGCATCGGCAGGCGGACTCTCAAGCACTGCGCCACCAGGGAAGCCCCTATATTTAATTTTTGATAGTTAGGTTAATATGTGTCTTGGTGTATTTCTCCTTGGGTTTATCCTGTATGGGACTCTCTGCATTTTTTGGACTTGATTAACTATTTCCTTTCCCATATTAGGGAAGGTTTCAACTCTAATCTCTTCAAAAAATTTCTCAGTCACTTTCTTTTTCTCTTCTTCTTCTGGGACCCCTATAATTCAAATGTTGGTGCATTTTATATTGTCCCAGAAGCCTCTGAGACTGTCCTCAATTATTTTCATTCTTTTTTCTTTATTCTGATCTGTGGTAATTATTTCCACTATTTTATCTTCCATGTCACTTATTTGTTCTTCTGCCTCAGTTATTCTGATATTGATTCCTTCTAGAGAATTTTTAATTTCATTTATTGTGTTGTTCATCACTGTTTGTTTGCTCTTTAGTTCTTCTAGGTCCTTGTTAAACGTTTCTTGTATTTTCTCCATTTTATTTCCGAGATCTTGGATCATCTTTACTATCATTACTCTGAATTCTTTTTCAGTAGACTGCCTATTTCCTCTTCATTTGTTTTGTTTGGTGGGTTTTTACCTTGCTGTTTCATATGTTGTTTATCTGTCTTCTCATTTGGTTTAACTTACTGTTTTGGGGGTCCACTTTTCACAGGATGCAGGTTCCTAGTTCCCATTGTTTTTGGTGTCTGTCCCCCATGGCAAATTTTTTTTCAGTGTGTTGTGTAGGCTTCCTTGTAGAGGGGACTAGTTCCTGTGTTCTGTTGGATGAGGCTGCTTCTTTTCTTTCTCGTGGTCAGGACCATGTCCGGTGGTGTGTTTTGGGGTGTCTGTGACCTTATTATGATTTTAGGCAGCCTCTCTGCTAATGGTGGTGTTGTGTTCCTGTCTTGCTAGTTATTTGGCATAGGGTGTCCAGTGCTGTTGCTTGCTGGTCGTTGAGGAGCTGGTTCTTAGCATTGAGATGGAGATCTCTGGGAGAGCTTTCACCATTTGATATTGCCTGGAGCCAGGAGGTCTCTCATGGACCAATGTTCTGAACTTGGGTCTCCCACCTCCAAGGTACAGGTATGACACCTGGCCAGAGCACCAAGACCCTGTCAGCCACATGGTTCAGAGGAAAAGGGAGAAAGAAAGAAAGAAAGAAAAATAAATAAAATAAAGTTACTAAAATAAAAAATAATTATTAAAAAATTAAATAGTAATTTAAAGAAGAAAAAAGGAATGAAAGAAAGAAAGAGAGCAACCAAACCAAAAAACAAATCAACCAATGATAATGAGCACTAAAATGTATACTAAAAAAACCCAAAACAAATAAAATGGACAGAGAGACCCTAGGACAAATGGTAAAAGCAATGCTATACAGACAGAATCACACAACGAAGCATAAACATGCTCACTCACAAAAAGAGAAAAAGTAAAAAAATATATATATCGTTTCTCCCAAAGTCCACCGCCTGAATTTTGGTATGATTCCTTGTCTATTCAGGTATTCCACAGATGCAGGGTACAGCAAGTTGACTGTGGAGATTTAATCCACTGCTCCTGAGGCTGTTGAGAGATTTCCCTTTCTCTTCTTTGTTTGCACAGCTCCTGGGGTTCAGCTTTGGATTTGGCTTTGCCTCCACATGTAGGTCACCTGCGGACATCTGTTCTTCACTAAGACAGGATGTGCTTAAAGGAGCAACTGATTAGGGGGCTCTGGCTCACTCTGGCTTGGCAGAGGTTTGGGTACAGAATGTGGGGTGAACTTGCAGTGGCAGAGGCCGGCATGATGTTGCAACAGGCTGAGGCGTGCTGTGTGTTTTTCCAGGGAAGTTGTCCCTGGATCATGGGACCCTGGCAATGGAGGGCTGTACAGGATCCCTGGAGAGAAGGTGTAGATAGTGACCTGTGCTTGCACACAGGCTTCTGGGTGGCTGCAGTAGCAGCCTTAGCATTTCACGCCCATCTCTGGTGTCTGTGCTGATTGCTGCAGCTTGTGCCCATCTCTGGAGCTCGTTTATGCAATGCTCCGAATCCCCTCTCCTTGCCCACCCCAAAACAATGGTCTCTTGCTTGTTAGGCAGGTCCAAACTCTTTCCTGGACTCCCTGATGGCTAGTTGTGTCGCAGTAGCCCCCTTCTGGCTGTGTGCACACAGCCAACCCCAGTCTGCTCCCTGGGTTCTGAACTCTGAAGCCTGAGCCTCAGCTCCCAGCCCCCACCAGTCCTGGTCGGCGGGTGAGCAGACAAGCCACTCAGGCTGGTGAGTGCTGGTCAGCACTGACCCTCTGTGCTGGAATCTCTCAGCTTTTCCCTCGGCACCCCTGTTGCTGCACTCTTCTCCATGGCTCTGAAGCATCCCTTCTGCCACATGCCCCAATCTCCAAAAGTGAAGGGGCTTCCTAGTGTGTGGAAACTTTACCTCCTTCACAGCTCCCTCCCAGAGGGGCAGGGCCCCTCCCTCTTTTTTTTTTTTTTTTGGGATTGTGGTACTCGGGCCTCTCACTGTTGTGGACTCTCCCACCATGGAGCACAGGCTCCAGATGCGCAGGCTCATGGGCCCAGCTGCTCTTCGGCATGTGGGATCTTCCCGGACCAGGGCATGAACCCATGTCCCCTGCATCGGCAGGTGGACTCTCAACCACTGTGCCACCAGAGAAGCCCCCCGTCCTTATATTTTTGTATCTTTTTTTCTTTTTTCTTTTGCGCTACCCAGATATATGGGGAGTTTCTTCTCTTTGGGGAAATCTGAGGTCTTCTGCCAGCATTCAGTAGGTGTTCTGTAGGAGTTGTTCCATAGGGAGATGCATTTCTGATGTATTTGTGGGGAGGAAGGTGATCTCCACATCTTACTCTTCTGCCATCTTGAAGGTCTCCCCCAGTACCATGCTGACTTGATTACTGTAGCCTTGTAGTATAGTCTGAATTTGGGGAGCCTGATTCCTCCAGCTCCATTTTTCTTTCTCAAGATTGCTTTGGCTCTTCAGGATCTTTTGTGTTTCCATACAAATTGTGAAATCTTTTATTCCAGTTTTGTGAAAAACACCATTGGTAGTTTGATAGGGTTTGCATTGAATTTGTACATTACTTTGGGTAGAATAGTCATTTTTACAATGTTGATTATTCCAATCCAAGAACATGGTATATCTCTCCATCTCTTTTTATCACCTTTAATTTCTTTCATCAGTGTCTTATAGATTTCTATGTACAGGTCTTTTGTCTCCTATGGTAGGTTTATTCCTCGGTGTTCTATTCTTTTTGTTGCAAAGGTAAATGTGAGGGTTTCCTTAATTTCTCTTTCAGATTTTTCATCATTAGTGTATAGGAATGCAAGAGCTTTCTGTGCACTAAGTTTGTATCATGCTACTTTACCAAATTCACTGATTAGCTCTAGTAGCTTTCTGGTAGTGTCTTTAGGATTCTCTATGTATAGTATCATGTCATCTGCAAACAGTGACAGCTTTACTTCTTTTCTGATTTGGATTCCTTTTATTTCTTTTTCTTCCCTGATTGCTGTGACTAAAAGTTCCAAAACTATGTTGAATAAGAGTGGTGAGTGTGGGCAACCTTGTCTTCTTCCTCATCTTAGTGGAAATGGTTTCAGTTTTTCACCTTTGAGAATGATGTTGGCTGTGGGTTTGTTATATATGGCCCTTATTATGTTGAGGTAAATTCCCTCTGTGCCTACTTTCTGCATGGTTTTTATCATAAATGGGTGTTGAATTTTGTCAAAAGCTTTTTCTGCATCTATTGAGATGATTATATGGTTTTTATCCTTCAATTTGTTAATATGTTGTATCACATGGACTGATTTGCGCATATTGAAGAAGCCTTGCATTCCTGTGATAAACCCCACTTGATCATGCTGTATGATCCTTCTAATATGCTGTTGGATTCTGTTTGTTAGTATTTTGTTGAGGTGTTTTGCATCTATGTTCATCAGTGATATTGGCTTGTATTTTTCTTTCTTTGTGACATCTTTTTCTGGTTTTGGTATCAGGGTGATCGTGACCTTGTAGAATGAGTTTGGGAGTGTTCCTCCCTCTTCTATATTATGGAAGAATTTGAAAAGGATAGGTGTTAGCTCTTCTCTAAATGTTTGAAAGACTTCGCCTGTGAACCCATCTGGTCCTGGGCTTTTGTTTGGGTAAAAGTGTTTTAATCACAGTTTCAGTTTCAGTGCCTGAGATTGGTCTGTTTATATTTCTGTTTCTTCCTGATTCAGTCTCAGAACATTGTGCTTTTCTAAGAATTTGTCCATTTCTTCCAGTTTTTCCATTTTATTGGCATAGAGGTGCTTGTAGTAATCCCTCATGTTTCTTTGTATTTATGCAGTGTCAGTTGTTACTTCTCCTTTTTCATTTCTAATTCTGTTGATTTGAGTCTTCTCCCTTTTTTTCTTGATGATCCTGTCTAGTGGTTTATCAATTTTGTTTATCTTCTCAAAAACCAGCTTTTAGTTGTATTGTTCTTTACTATTGTTTCATTCATTTCTTTTCCATTTATTTCTCATCTGATTTCTTTCTTTCTGCTAACTTTGGGTTTTGTTTGTTCTTCTTTCTCTGATTGCTTTACGTGTAAGATTAGGTTGTTTATTTGAGGTGTTTCTTGTTTCTTTAGGTAGGATTGTGTTGTTATAAACTTTCCTCTTAGAGGTGCTTTTATTGCATCCCATAGGTTTTGTCATCATGTTTTCATTGCCATTTGTTTCTAGCTATTTTTTTATTTCTTCTTTGATAGCTTCAGTGATCTCTTGGTTATTTTGTAGTGTATTGTTTAGCCTCCATGTGTTTGTATTTTTTACAGGTTTTTTTTTCCTGTCATTGAAATCTAGTCTCACAGCATTGTGTTCGGAAAAGATACTTGATAGGATTTCAATTTTCTTAAATTTACCAAAGCTTGATTTGTGACCCAAGATATGATCTATCCTGGAGAATGTTCCATTAGCACTTGAGAAAAATGTGTATTCTGTTGTTTTTGGATGGAATGTCCTATAAATATCAATTAAGTACATGTTTAATGTGTCACTTAAAGCTTGTGATTCCTTATTTATTTTCATTTTGAGTGATCTATTGGGAAAAGTGGGGCATTAAAGTCCTGTACTATGATTGTGTTACTATCAATTTCCCCTCTTATGGCTGTTAGCATTTGCTTTATGTATTGAGGTGTTCCTATGTTGGGTGCATAAATATTTACTATTGATATATCTTCTTCTTGGATTGATCCCTTAATCATTATGTAGTGTCCTACTTTGTCTCTTGTAACAGTCTTTATTTTAAAGTCTATTTTGTCTGCTTATTTGCTACTGCAGCTTTCTTTTGATTTTGATTTGCATGGAATATCTTTTTCCATCCCCTCACTTTCAGTCTGTATGTCCTTAGGTCTGATGTGGGTCTCTTGTGGACAGCATATACACGCATCTTGTTTTTGTGTCCATTCAGCCAGTCTACATCTTTTGGTTGGAGCATTTAATCCATTTACATTTCAGGTAATTATTGATATGTATGTTCCTATTACCATTTTCTTATTTGGTTTGGGTTTGTTTTTTTAGATCTTTTCCTTTTCTTGTGTTTCCTGCCTGGATAAGTTCTTTTATCATTTGTTGTAAAGCTGGTATGGTGGTGCTAAATTCTCTTAACTTTTGCTTATCTGTAAAGGTTTTAATTTCTCTGTCAAATCTGAATGAGATCCTTGCTGAGTAGAGTAATCTTGTTTGTAGGTTTTTCCCTTTCATCACTTTACATATGTCCTGACACTCCCTTCTGGCTTTCACAGTTTCTGCTGAAAGTTCAGCTGTTAACCTTATGGGGATCCCCCTGTATGTTATTTGTTGTTTTTCCCTTGCTGCTGCTTTATATTATTTCTTTGTATTTAATTTTTAATAGTTTGATTAATATGTGCCTTGTCATGTTTCTCCTTGGATTTATCCTGTATGGGACTCTCTCTGCTTCCTGGACTTGATTAACTATTTCCTTTCCCATATTAGGGAAGTCTTCAACTATAATCTCTCCAAATATTTTCTGTCCCTTTTTTTTTCTTCTTCTTCTGGGACCCCTATAATTCGAACGTTGATGCATTTAATGTTGTCATAAAGGTCTCTGAGACTGTCCTCAATTCTTTTTATTCTTTTTTCTTTATTCTGCTCTGTGGTAATTATTTCCACTATTTTATCTTCCAGGTCACTTATCTGTTCTTTTGCCTCAGTTATTCTGCTCTTGATTCCTTCTAGATTATTTTTAATTTCATTTATTTTGTTGTTCATCATTGTTTGTTTGCTCTTTAGTTCTTCTATGTTCTTGTTGAACGTTTCTTGTATTTTCTCCATTCTATTTCCAAGATTTTGGATCACCTTTACTGTCATTACTCTGAATTCTTTTTCAGGTAGACTGCCTATTTCCTCTTCATTTGTTTTGTTTGGTGGGTTTTTACCTTGCTCCTTCATCTGCTGCGTATTTCTGTGTCTTCTCATTTTGCTTAACTTACTGTGTTTGGTGCCTCCTTTTTGCAGGCTACAGGTTCATAGTTTCCGTTCTTTTTGGTGTCTTACCTCAGTGGGTAAGGTTGGTTCCATGGGTTGTACAGGCTTTCTGGTGGAGGAGACTGGTGCCTGTGTTCTGGTGGGTGGTGGTGGATCTTGTCTTTCTGGTGGGTAGGACTGCATCTGGTGGTGTGTTTTAGGGTGTCTGTGAACTTATTATGATTTTATTCAGCCTCTCTTCTGATGGGTGGGGTTGTGTTCCTGTCTTACTAGTTGTTTGGCATGGGGTGTCCAGCACTGGAACTTGCTGGTCATTGGGTGGAGCTGGGTCTTAGTGTTGAGACAGATATCTCTGGGAGACCTCTTGCTGATTGATATTACATGGGGCCTGGAGGTCTCTGGTGGTCCAATGTCCTGAACTCAGCTCTCCCACCTCAAAGATTCAGGCCTGACATAAGGGTGGAGTGCCAAGACCCTGTCAGCCACACCATAGATGAGTGGTTTATTATTGAGGATATTTAACCACACAACAAACAGCCAGATCAAGAGATTCATAGGCTGAGGTTGAGAACAAAGAAAGTTCAGTCCTCTTGGAGTTTAGAGCCCAGCACAGTGGCACATGGAGGCATTCTGCTTAACCAACCTGGAAGCTCTCTGAAACCCCTCCTTTTGGATTTTAATGGTGGCTTCACTACACAGCCATTGTTGATTAAATCCTTAGTCATTGGTGATTAATTCAACCTCCAGAACCTTTCTCCTCCTTCTGGGTTATCAGGGTGTCAGCCTGAAAGTTCCAACCGTCTAATCAAGTTGGTTTCAGAACACTTTTATAGAGGGGAAAAGGAAGTTGGGAAGGCTATAGTAAACAGAATTCATCACTTTTCATTGGCAGAGTCCTTGCCAGGAAAAAAGTCCTCTTCTTCCTATTGGGCTCTGCTATCCTCATAGGGCATGAGAGCTCCCCCTTCTTGTGTCCCAACTATTTACTTGAGGGTTCTCTTGTTTTACTTTTACAGTTCTTCCATGTCTTTTTATCACTTAATATCTCATTTATTTTCAGTGGTGGATTACTTTCCATTGTTTGGATGTTCCACAATTTATTTGTGAATTCACCTACTGAAAGACATTTTGGTGGCTTTCAAGTTTTGGCAATTATTACGCTGCTAGAAACATTTGTATGTGAGTTTTTGTGTGGATATAAGTTTTCAATTCCTTTGGGTAAATTCCAAGAAGTGCAGTTTCTGGAATGTATGGTAAAATTATGTTTAGCTTTGTAAGAAACTGCCAAACTGTCTTCCAAATTGGCTATACCATTTTGCATTCCCACCAGCAATGAACAAAGGCTCCTATTATTCCAGATCCTTCACAGCATTTGGTCTTCTCAGTGTTCAGGATTTTGGCAATTCTAGTAGGTGTGTAGGAGTATCTCATTTTTTTTATTTTGCATTTCCCTGATGAATATGATGTAAGCATCTTTTCATATGAATATTTGCCCTCTGTATATCTTTTTTGGTGAGGTGTCTGTTATGACCTTTGTCCCTTTTTTTTTTTTTTCCCAGTATGTGGGCCTCTCACTGTTGTGGCCTCTCCCGTTACAGAGCACAGGCTCCAGACGTGCAGGCTCAATGGCCATGGCTCATGGGCCTAGCCGCTCTGCGGCATGTGGGATCTTCCCGGACCAGGGCACGAACCTGTGTCCCCTGCATCGGCAGGCAGACTCTGGTCACTGCGCCACCAGGGAAGCCCTGTCCCAGTTTATAATTGGCTTGTTTGTTTCCTTATTGTTAAGTTTTAAGAGTTCTTTGTGTAATTTGTATAGAAGTCCTTCATCAGATGTGTCTTTTGTGAATATTTTCTCCCAGTCTTTGGCTTTTCATTCTCTTAAAAGTGTCTTTTGCTGAGCAGACTTAAAAAAATTTAACTAAGTCTTGCTTATCAATACTTTCTTTCATGGATCATGCCTTTGGTGTTGTACCTAAAAAGTCATTGCCATACCCAAGGTCATCTAGCTTTTCTTCTAGGTTATCTTCTAGGAGTTTTATAGTTTTCCATTTTACACATAGGTCTGTGATCCATATTTAGTTAATTTTTGTGAAAGTGTAGTCTGTGTCTAGACTCATTTTTTTTGCATGTGGATGTCCAGTTGTTCCAGCGCCATTTGTTGAAAAGACTATCTTTTCTCCATAGTATTGCCTTTGCTACATTGTCAAAGATCAGTTGACTATATTTATGTGGGTATATTTCTGAGCTTTCCATTGATCTATTTGTCTATTATTTGCCAATAACACACTGTCTTGGTTACTGTAGATTTATAGTAAGTCTTGAAATTGAGTAGTGTCTGCTCTCCATTGTTCTTCTCCTTCAATATTGTGTTGCTTATTATGGGTCTTTTGCCCCTCTAGATGAAATTTATAATAACTTTTTAATCAGTTTGTTGATATTTACAAAATAACTTTCTGAGATTTTGATTGAGATTGCATTGAATCTATAGATCAAGTTGGAAAGAACTGACATCTTGACAATATTGTGTCTTCTATCCATTAACAAGAACTATCTCTCCATTTATTTCATTCTTGATTGATTTCATTCATCAGAGTTTTGTAGTTTTCCTCATGTAGATCTTGTACATATTTTGTTAAGTCTATCTGTATGTATTTCATTTTTGGGTGCTAATGTAAATGGTATTGTGTTTTGGATTTCAAAATTATTCTTATTCATTGCTGGTATATAGGCAAATGATTGGCTTTTGTATATTAATCTTGTGTCCTGCAAGCTTGCTATAATTGCTTATTAGTTCCAGGAGTTGTTCTGTCCATTCTTTTGGATTTTCTACATGCAATAATGTCATCTAGTACAAAGACAGTTTTATATCTCCCTTCCAAATTTTATACCTTTTATCTTCTTTTCTTGTCTTATTACATTAGCTAGGACTTCCAGTATGATGTAGAAAAGGAATGGTGAGAAGAGATATACTTGCCTTCTTGCCAATCTTTGTGGGAATGCTTTGAAGTTCTTACCATTATATATGATCTTAGCTGCAGGTTTTTCACAGATATTGTTTATCAATTTGATGACGTTCCCCTCTACTCGTGTTTTAATGAGTTTTTGCCATACATGAGTGTTTGATACTGCAAAGGCTTTTTCTGCATCTATTGATACAATGATGTGATTTTTCTTTTTCAGTATGTTGCTATGATGTATTGCATTAATTGATTTTCAAATGTTGAACCAACCTTGTCATCATTCCACTTGTTCATGTTGTATTATTCTTTTTATACATTGATTTTATTTGCTAATATTTTGTTAAGGGGTTTTTCATCTATGTTCATGATAGATATTGGTCTGTACTTTTCTTATGAAGTCTTTGCCTGGCTTTGGTATTAGGATAGTGCTGGCCTCATAGAGTGAGTTAAGAAGTACTCCCTCTGCTTCAATTTCTGGAAGAAATTATAGGTAATTTGTATAATTATTTTCCCTTAAGTGTTTGGTAGAATCCACCAGTGAACCCATCTGACACTGGTGATTTCTGATTTTGAAAGTTATTAATTTTTTTAGAAATTATAATTGACATACAATATCATATGAGTTTCAGGTATACAAGATAGTGATTCATCAACATGATAGGTCTAGTTACCATCTGTCACCAGACAGGGTTATTACAATATTATTAACTATATTCCCTATACTGTACTTTACATCCCCATGACATTTCTTTTATAGCTGGAAGTCTGTACCTCTTAATCCCCTTCATCCATTCACCCATCACCCAACAACCCTCCCCTCTGGCAACCACCAATTTATTCTTCATACCTATGAGTCTGTTTCTGTTTCAGTTTGTTTGTTTGTTATTTGTTTTGTTTTATAGATTACAAAACATATAAGTGAAATCATACAATATTCATCTTTCTCTGACTTATTTCACTCCACCCATATTGTCATAAATTGTAATATTTCATTCTTTTTTATGGATGAGTAATATTCCATTATTTATATATCCCACCTCTTCTTTATCTATTTGTCTATCTATGGACACTTAAGTGGCTTCCATATCTTAGCTATTGTAAATAGTACTGCAATTAATATAGGGGTACATATACCTATTTGAATTAGTGTATTTTTATTTCTTTGGATAAGTACTCAGAAGTAGAATTGTGGATTACATAGTAGTTCTATTTTTAGTTTTTTGAGGAATCTCCATACTGTTTTTCATAGTGGCTGTACCAATTTACATCCCCTCCAACAGTGTATGAGGGCTCCCTTTTCTTCACATGCTCTCCAACACTTGTTTCTTGTCATTGATAATAGACATTCTAACAGGTGTGAGGTGGTATTTCATTGTGGTTTCAATTTGCATTCCCCTGATGATTAGTGATACTGAGTATATTTTCATGTGCCTGTTGGCCATTTGTATGTCTTACTTGGGAAAAAAAATCTATTCAGCACCATGGCTTATTTTTTAATAGGGCTGTTGGTGTTTCGATATGGAATTTTTTATATATCTTGGATATCAACCCCTTATTGGATATATTGTTTGCAAGTATCTTCTCCAATTCAGTAGGTTGCCTTTTTGTTCTGTTGACAGTTTTCCTCACTGTGCAAAAGCGTTTTTGTTTGTACTGTCATTTGTTTACTTTTTCTTTTGTTGCCATTGCCTGAGAAGACATGTCCCAAAAAATATTGCTAAAACCAATGTCAGAGAGCATACTGCCTATGTTTTCTTGTAGGAGTTTTATGGTTTCAGGTTTTACATTTAAGTCTTTAATCCATTTTAAGTTTATTTCTGTATGTGGTGTAATGAAGTGGTCCTGTTCATTCTTTTGCATGTAGCTGTCTAGTTTTCTCAACACCATTTATTGAAGAGACTGTCTTTTCCCCATTGCCTACTTTGTTGTAGATTAATTGAGCATGTAAGTGTGGGTTTATTTCTGGGCTCTCTATTCTGTTTCATTATTATGTCTTGATTAAATGTTTAAATAGATATATGCCTATTCAGATTGTCTATTTCTTGTGTGGATTTTTGTTGATTTTGTCTTTCAAGGGGTTGGTCTGTTTCATCTGGGTTATCAAATTTCTGGGCATACAATTATTCATAATATTCTCTTACTATCCTTTTATTGTCCAATTAATAATTTGTGTCTTTTCTCTTCTTTGCATAATTAACTTGGCTAGAGGCTTAGCAATTTTAGTAATCTTTGCAGAGCACCAGCTTTTGGTTTTGTTGATTTTCTTTATTGAATTTCTGTCTTATTTGATTTTTTGACTTTCCTCAATGTCTGCTCTGATTTTGATTTTTTTTCTTCTCCTCTCTTTGGTTTAATTTGCTCATTTTCCTTAGTTTCCTAATGTGGAATCATTTGTTTTAGATCTTTCTTGTTTTCTATTCAATGCTATAAGTTTCTCTCAATGCACTACTTTCACTGCATCCCATGAATTTTGATAAGTTGTATTTTAATTTTCACTTAGTTAGAAACGTTAAAAAATTTCTCTTGAGGCTTCTTCCTTGACCCATGTGTTATTTAGAAGTGTGTTGTTCAATCTCCTAGCATACTGGGCTTTTCCAGCTATATTTTGATTATCAATTTCTACTGTAATTCTATTGTGGCCTGAGAATAAACTTTGTTTAATTTCTATTCTTTTATTTATTTTTCCAGCTTTATTGTGATATAATTGACCTACAACATTATGTAAGTTAAAGTATACAATGTGATGATTTGATACACATATATATTGTAGAATATCTACCAAAATAAGGTTAGTTAAAACATCTTTCACCTCACATAATTATCATTTGTTGTTATGGTGAGATTAAAACTCTATTCTCATAGAAACTTTCAAGTATAGAATATAGTATTGTTAACTGTATTTAAAATGCTATACCTTAAATCCCCTGAATTTATTCATCTTGTAATTGCAAGTTTGCACACTTTGACAAATGTCTCCCAATTTCCCCCATCCCTCAAGCCTTGACAACCACCATTCTACTGTTTCTATGAGCTTGATGTTTTTAGATTTCACATTTAAATGAGACCATTCAGTATTTGTCTTTGTTTGTCTGAGTTATTTCATTTAGCATAATGCCCTCAACGTCCATCCATGTTGTCACAACTGGCAGGATTTCTTTCTTTGAAATGGCTGCATAATATTATATATCTGTATCTATATTTAAAATGTTTTCTTTATCCATTTATCTGTCAGTGGACACTTAGGTTGTCTCCATGTCTTGGCTGTTGTGAATAATGCTGCTATGAACATGGCAGTGCAGATATATCTTTGAGACAATGATTAAATTTCCTTTGGATACACACTCAAAAGTGAAATTACTGGATCATATCGTAGTTCTACTTTTAATCTTTTGAGTAACCATACCATTTTTCATAGTGGCTCTACTAATGTACATTCCCACTAGCTGTGCACCAGGATTCCCTTTCTCCACATCTTTGCCAGCATTTATTACCTCTTGTCTTTTTGGTAATAGTCCTTTTGAAACATGTGAAATGATATCTCATTGTGGTTTTCATTTGTATTTCCCTGATGATTAGTGACATTGAACACATTTTCATGTACTTATTGCCATTTGTATATCTTCCTTAGAGCCATGTCTCTTCAAGTCCTTTGCCCTTTTTTTTTTTTTTTTTTTTTTTTTTGCAGTACGCAGGCCTCTCACTGTTGTGGCCTCTCCCATTGTGGAGTACAGGCTCTGGACGTGCAGGCTCAGTGGCCATGGCTCATGGGCCTTGCTGTTCCGCAGCATGTGGGATCTTCCCTGACCGGGGCACAAACCCATGTCCCCTGCATTGGCAGGCAGACTCTAAACCACTGCGCCACCAGGGAAGCCCTGCCCATTTTTAATCAGGTTCATTTTGGGTTTTTTTTGTTGAGTTGTAGGGTTTCTTTATATATTTTAAGTACTAATCCCTTATCAGATATATGCTTTACAAATATTTTCTCTTATTCTATGTTTTACATTTCCATTCTATAATTAATGTGTTTTGATAGACAGAAGTTTTTAAATTTGGTGAAATCCAATTTATATATCTTTCCTTTTGTTGTCTCTGCTTTTGATGACATGTACAAGAAATAACTGCTAAATCAAATATCATGAAACTTTTCCCCTATATTTTCCAATTCTATTCTTTGGTAGTAGATATCATTTTACCAGTACCACCTGTTGAAAAGACCATCCTTTCTCTATTGAGTGATCTTAACACTGTTATTGAGAATCACTTGATCATATATATGAGAGTTTACTTCTTGACACTCTACTCCATTAGTGCATTTGCCTATCTTTATACAAATACCACATTGTTTTGATAACTGTAGCTTTCTATAATTTATGAAATCAGGAAGTGTGAGGTCTCCAGCTTTGTTTTTCTTTTTCAAGATGTTTTTGTCTCTATGGGGATACTTAAAATTCCATATGAATTTTTGGATGGAATTTTCTCTTTCTGACAAAAAATGTCTCTGGAATTTTGATAGGGATTGTACTGAATCTGTAGATTACTTTGGGTAGTATTGACATTTAACAAAATTAATTCTTCCAATCCATGAATATGAATGTCTTTCCATTTGTGTCTTATTTCTTTCAGCATCCTTTTGTAGTTTCAGTGTACATTTCTTTTACCTCCTTTGTTAAATTTACTCCTAGGTATTTTATTATTATACATGCTTTTGTAAATGGAATTGATTTCTTAATTTCCTTTTCAAATCATTCATTGTTAGCATATAGAAATCCAACTGATTTTTTGCATGTTGATTTTGTATCCTGCAATCTTGCTGGGTTCATTTATAAGTTCTAACACTATATTGTATATTTCATTTATTTTATATCTTTATGTCTTCAAACATAGACAACAGATTATTTTGCCTCTTCCTTTTCAATTTGGATCCCTTATATA
>NW_006776047.1:146618-164945 GCF_000442215.2 Lipotes vexillifer
ATATATATATATTTTTTTTTTTTTTTTTTTTTTTCTTGCCAATAGCTCTTCTTAAAACTTCCAGTACATTGCTGAGTAGAAATGGTGTAAGCAGGAACTATTGTCTTGTTTCTGACTTTAGAGAAAAAGTTTTCACCATTGAGTATGATGTTCACTTTGGATTTTTCATATATGCCCTTTATTGTGTTGAGATAGTTTTCTTCTATTCCCAGTTTATTGAGATGTTTTTGGTTTTTTTTTAATCATAAAATAGTGTTGAATTTTTTCAAATGTTTTTCTTCATGAATTGAAATGATCATGTGATTTTTCCCCTTTCATTTTATTAATGTAATAGGGAAGAACATATCTGACTCCATATTAGATCCATTCTTTTTACTTTAGCCTTAATTTAAGCTTTGTACTCTGTTGCCTGTGCTTAGGCTGTCTCTGCACCTTTTGTAAGAGAATGTTGCCTATATCTTGAAATATACAAAATAGCCTGACCATGATCTGACCTGAACAGAGAATAGCACTTGTCTTGTTGGAGGTTTACAGGAACATTGTGACCTGACTGTGGGCTGACCTACATGGACAGCTGCAAGAACAAAGGATCCAACACCAAGAAGTTTGCAACAACTAACTACACTCCTCCCTCACCTTGCCTTTAAAAGGGCTTTGCTGAAAGCCTTCGGGTGTTTGGGCCTTTTAAGGCATGAGCTATCCGACTCCTTGCATGGCCCTGCAATAAACCTTTCTCTGCTTCAAACTCTGACGTTTTGGTATTGTTTGGCGTCACTGTGCATTGGGCACACAGACTTGCATTTGGTAACGTTAATGTGGCATATTATACTGATTGATTTTAGTATGTTGAACCATTTTTGTATTCCAGGAATGTATTCCACTTGGCTATAGTGTATGTGCTTTCAATGTGCTGTTGAATTGTTTGCTAGTATTTTGTTGAGGGCATTTACTTCAGTATTCAAAAAAGAATATTGGCCTGTACTTTTCTTATAGTGTCTTTGTCTGGCTTTTGTATCAGGGTAATGATGGCCTCATAGAATAATGTAGTAGGTGTTCACTGCTCTTCAAGTTTTCATAATAGTTTAAGAATTGAATTAATTCCTCTTCAAGTGTTAGAATCCACCAGGATCGCCATTTTGTACTGGGTTTTCTTTGTTGGGAGGTTTTTGATTATTGATTCAATATCCTTAGTAGTTATGGGTCTATTCAAATTTTTCTTTCTTCATGATTCATTCTTGGTAGGTTGTGTGTTTCTAGGACCTTGTTTATTTCATCTAACTTATCTAAGTTTTTGGTATCCTCTATTATAATCCATTTCTATAAAATTCTATAATTAGAATATAGAAATGCATGGAAAATTTATAAAATTAGTAGTAATTCCATTAAATTCTATATTTTAGATATAAAAATATATAGAAAATTCTATAAAATTGGTAGTAATTCTATAAAATTAGTAGTAATGTCCACTCTTTTGTTTCTAATTTCTGATATTTGATTCTTCTCTCTCTCTCTTTTTCCTTAGTAAATCTAACTAAAGTTGCATGAATTTTGTTGATCTTTCCAAAGAGGCAACTCTTGTTTTTGATTTCCCTTATTGTTTTTGTATTTTCTATTTTACTTATTGAAGCTCCAGTCTTTATTATTTTCTTATTTCTGGCAGCTTTGGGCTGCTATATCTTTCTGGTGAATTGATACTTTTGTTATTATATAATGTCCTTCTTTGCCTTTTGTAATAGTTTTTACTTTAAGTCTATTTTTTCTAGTATTAGTCTAGCCACCCCTCTTCTTTTTTGATTACTATTTGCATGGAATATCCTTTTCCAACCTTTTCCAATCTATTCATGCCCTTGGATCTAAGTTGGGTCCCTTGTTGATAGCATACAGTTAGATTCTGTTTTTTTTTTTTAATCCATTTTGTCAACATATGTCTTTTTATCGGGGAGTTTAATTCATTTACATTTAAAGTAATTACTGTTGGTGAAAAGCTTACTTTTGTAATTTTGTTATTTGTTTACTGTGTTATACCTTTATTGAACCTAATTTCTCCATTATTGCCTTCCATTGTGCTCAGATGACTTTTTTTGTAGTGATACATTTTGAGTCCCTTCTCATCGCCTTTTGTATATCTTCTTTAGATATTTTCTTTATGGTTACCATGGGGATTACATAAAACATCTTAAAGTTATAACAATCAATTTTAAATTGATACCAACTTAACTTCAATTGCATCCAGAAACTACCCTTTACAGTTCTGCCTCCCTTTCTTTATGTTAGTGATGTCACAAGTTACATCTTTATACAATGTGCACCCATTGACACAGATTTCCAATTATTTTTTAGGCATTTGTCTTTTGATTCAACTTGAAGGACTCAAGTTTTTTTAGTAAGGCAGGTCTTGTGATAACAAATGGCTGCTTATAAATGTAATAACTCCCCTAAGAGTTAACACCCCAGCTTCTCAAGGCCTTTGCTTTTATACTGTGTTCCTCTACCAGTATTTTCTTGCCTCCATTTTCTGTGGCTCTGTAGTCCTTCTGCGACTTTCATGAGCTGTGCTCACTTTCACGTGGTTTTTCCTAGCCTGAGATCTGAGGTCCATTTTAAACAACACAGAGACTGATCCTTCCAGCAGCCCTCAGGAAGGTTACAGCATTGCAAATTAGTTCCACTCTGATTTCTATGGTTTGACAAAGTAACTGGGGACGGGGCCACTGCTTCCCTCCATCTACACCATGCCAGGGAGGGAGTGGGTCAAGGATGAGTAAAAAAATCACAAAATTTTCTAGCTTTTTGAATGGGGCTTTTTCTTGATTGGGCATTTGCTTGGATATTATAGATATTTGTCTGATATCCAGAAGTCTTATAAAGTCATTTTATTTAGTCTCTAGTTGTTTTAAAAAATGTTTCTATGGGGGAATGAGGATTTGGATCTTCCTATTCTACCATCTTGCTTTAAGCTTTTATCTCCCTCACATTTGAAGAATAATTTTACTGGCACAGAATTTTAGATTGGTGGTTTTCTTCTTTTAATGCTTTAAATATTTTATTCTACTCTCTCTGTGCTTGCATAGATTTGAAGATTAGTTTGATATAACACTTATCCTTGATTTGTTATAGGTATAGCATTTTCCCCTCTGTGGCTCCTTTCAAGATTTTCTCTTTGTGTTTTATCTTCTGCATTTTAAATATGATTTACATATGTGCAGATTTTTTCAATATTTATTCTTCTCGGTATACTATGAATTCCCTGGATCTGTGGTTTGGTATCTATCATTAATTTTCAGAAATCCTTAGTCATTATTGCGTCAAATAGTGCTTGTTTTCCTCCCTCCCTCCCTCCTTCTTTCTTACTTTCTTTCTTATTCTTTCTTTCTCTTTCTCTTTCTTTTTCTTTTCTTTTTTTTTTAACATCTTTATTGGGGTATAATTGCTTTACAATGGTGTGTTAGTTTCTGCTTTATAACAGAGTGAATCAGTTATACATATACATATGTTCCCGTATCTCTTCCCTCTTTGTCTCCCTCCCTCCCACCCTCCCTATCCCACCCCTCCAGACAGCCACAAAGAACCGAGCCGGTTTCCCTGTGCCATGCGGCTGCTTCCCACTGGCTATCTACCTTACGTTTGTTAGTATATATATGTCCATGTCTCTCTCTCGCCCTAACACACCTCACCCTTCCCCCTCCCCATATCCTCAAGTCTGTTCTCCAGTAGGTCTCTGTCTTTATTCCTGTTTTACCCCTAGGTTCTTCATAACATTTTTTTTTCTTAAATTCCATATATATGTGTTAGCATACGGTATTTGTCCTTCTCTTTCTGACTTACTTCACTCCGTATGACAGACTCTAGATCTATCCACCTCATTACAAATAGCTCAATTTCGTTTCTTTTTATGGCTGAGTAATATTCCATTGTATATATGTGCCACATCTTCTTTATCCATTCATCCGACGACGGGCACTTAGGTTGTTTCCATCTCCGGGCTATTGTAAATAGAGCTGCAATGAACATTTTGGTACATGACTCTTTCTGAATTCTGGTTTCCTCAGGGTATATACCTAGTAGTGGGATTGCTGGGTCATATGGTAGTTCTATTTGTAGTTTTTTAAGGAACCTCCATACTGTTCTCCATAGTGGCTGAACCAATTCACATTCCCACCAGCAGTGCAAGAGTGTTCCCTTTTCTCCACACCCTCTCCAGCATTTATTGTTTCTAGATTTTTTGATGATGGCCATTCTGACTGGTGTGAGATGATATCTCATTGTAGTTTTGATTTGCATTTCTCTAATGATTAATGATGTTGAGCATTCTTTCATGTGTTTGTTGGCAGTCTGTATATCTTCTTTGGAGAAATGTCTATTTAGGTCTTCTGCCCATTTTTGGATTGGGTTGTTTATTTTTTTGTTATTGAGCTGCATGAGCTGCCTGTAAATTTTAGAGATTAATCCTTTGTCAGTTGATTCATTTGCAAATATTTTCTCCCATTCTGAGGGCTGTCTTTTGGTCTTGTTTATGGTTTCCTTTGCTGTGCAAAAGCTTTGAAGTTTCATTAGGTCCCATTTGTTTATTTTTGTTTTTATCTCCATTACTCTAGGAGATGGGTCAAGAAGGATCTTGCTGTGATTTATGTCATAGAGTGTTCTGCCTATGTTTTCCTCTAAGAGTTTGATAGTTTCTGGCCTTACATTTAGGTCTTTAATCCATTTTGAGCTTATTTTTGTGTATGGTGTTAGGGAGTGATCTAATCTCATACTTTTACATGTACCTATCCAATTTTCCCAGCACCACTTATTGAAGAGGCTGTCCTTTCTCCACTGTATATTCCTGCCACCTTTATCAAAGATAAGGTGACCATATGTGCATGGGTTTATCTCTGGGCTTTCTATCCTATTCCATTGATCTATCTTTCTGTTTTTGTGCCAGTACCATACTGTCTTGATTACTGTAGCTTTGTAGTATAGTCTGAAGTCAGGCAGCCTGATTCCTCCAGCTCCATTTTTTGTTCTCAAGATTGCTTTGGCTATTCGGGGTCTTTTGTGTTTCCATACAAATTGTGAAATTTTTTGTTCTAGTTCTGTGAAAAATGCCAGTGGTAGTTTGATAGGGATTGCATTGAATCTATAGATTGCTTTGGGAAGTAGAGTCATTTTCACAATGTTGATTCTTCCAATCCAAGAACATGGTATATCTCTCCATCTGTTTGTATCATCTTTAATTTCTTTCATCAGTGTCTTATAATTTTCTGCATACAGGTCTTTTGTCTCCTTAGGTAGGTTTATTCCTAGATATTTTATTCTTTTTGTTGCAATGGTAAATGGGAGTGTTTTCTTGATTTCACTTTCAGATTTTTCATCATTAGTATATAGGAATGCCAGAGATTTCTGTGCATTAATTTTGTATCCTGCTACTTTACCAAATTCATTGATTAGCTCTAGTAGTTTTCTGGTAGCATCTTTAGGATTCTCTATGTATAGTATCATGTCATCTGCAAACAGTGACAGCTTTACTTCTTCTTTTCCGATTTGGATTCCTTTTATTTCCTTTTCTTCTCTGATTGCTGTGGCTAAAACTTCCAAAACTATGTTGAATAAGAGTGGTGAGAGTGGGCAACCTTGT
Organism: Lipotes vexillifer; assembly: GCF_000442215.2. Lineage (NCBI taxonomy): Eukaryota > Metazoa > Chordata > Mammalia > Artiodactyla > Lipotidae > Lipotes > Lipotes vexillifer. The sequence continues at coordinate 152,236 of NW_006776047.1, forward strand.
CTTGTTCCTGACCTTAGTGGAAATGCTTTCAGTTTTTCGCCATTGAGGATGATGTTGGCTGTGGGCTTGTCATATACGGCCTTTATTATATTGAGGAAAGTTCCCTCTACACCTACTTTCTGCAGGGTTTTTATCATAAATGGGTGTTGAATTTTGTCAAAAGCTTTCTCTGCATCTATTGAGATGATCATATGGTTTTTCTCCTTCAATTTGTTAATATGGTTAATCACATTGATAGATTTGCGTATATTGAAGAATCCTTGCATTCCTGGAATAAACCCCACTTGATCATGGTGTATGATCCTTTTAATGTGCTGTTGGATTCTGTTTGCTAGTATTTTGTTGAGGATTTTTGCATCTATGTTCATCAGTGATATTGGCCTGTAGTTTTCTTTCTTTGTGACATCCTTGTCTGGTTTTGGTATCAAGGTGATGGTGGCCTCGTAGAATGAGTTTGGGAGTGTTCCTCCCTCTGCTATATTTTGGAAGAGTTTGAGAAGAATAGGTGTTAGCTCTTCTCTAAATGTTTGATAGAATTCGCCTGTGAAGCCATCTGGTCCTGGGCTTTTGTTTGTTGGAAGATTTTTAATCACAGTTTCAATTTCAGTGTTTGTGATTGGTCTGTTCATATTTTCTATTTCTTCCTGATTCAGTCTTGGCAGTTTGTGCATTTCTAAGAATTTGTCCATTTCTTCCAGATTGTCCATTTTATTGGCATAGAGTTGCTTGTAGTAATCCCTCATGATTTTTTGTATTTCTGCAGTGTCAGTTGTTACTTCTCCTTTTTCATTTCTGATTCTATTGATTTGAGTCTTCTCCCTTATTTTCTTGATGAGTCTGGCTAATGGTTTATCAATTTTGTTAATCTTCTCAAAGAACCAGCTTTTAGTTTTATTGATCTTTGCTATTGTTTCCTTCATTTCTTTTTCATTTATTTCTGATCTGATTTTTATGATTTCTTTCCTTCTGCTAACTCTGGGGTTTTTTTGTTCTTCTTTCTCTAATTGCTTGAGGTGCAAGGTTAGGTTGTTTATTCGAGATGTTTCCTGCTTCTTAAGGTGGGCTTGTATTGCTATAAACTTCCCTCTTAGAACTGCTTTTGCTGCATCCCATAGGTTTTGGGTCGTTGTATCTCCATTGTCATTTGTTTCTAGGTATTTTTTAATTTCCTCTTTGATTTCTTCAGTGATCACTTCGTTATTAAGTAGTGTATTGTTTAGCCTCCATGTGTTTGTATTTTTTACAGCTCTTTTCCTATAATTGATATCTAGTCTCATGGCGTTGTGGTCGGAAAAGATACTTGATACAATTTCAATTTTCTTAAATTTACCAAGGCTTGATTTGTGACCCAAGATATGATCTATCCTGGAGAATGTTCCATGAGCACTTGAGAAAAATGTGTATTCTGTTGTTTTTGGATGGAGTGTTCTATAAATATCAATTAAGTCCATCTTGTTTAATGTGTCATTTAAAGCTTGTGTTTCCTTATTTATTTTCATTTTGGATGATGTCTTCATTGGTGAAAGTGGGGTGTTAAAGTCCCCTACTCTGAGTGTGTTACTGTCGAATTCCTCGTTTATGGCTGTTACTATTTGCCTTATGTATTGAGGTGCTCCTATGTTGGGTGCATAAATATTTACAGTTGTTATATCTTTTTCTTTGATTGATTCCTTGAGCACTATGTAGTGTCCTTCTTTGTCTCTTCTAATAGCCTTTATTTTAAAGTCTATTTTGTCTGATATGACAATTGCTACCCCAGCTTTCTTTTTGTTTCCATTTGCCTGAAATATCTTTTTCCATCCCCTTACTTGGAGTCTGTATGTGTCTCTAGGTCTGAAGTGGGTCTCTTGTAGACAGCATATATATGGTTCTTGTTTTTGTATCCATTCAGCCAATCTGTGTCTTTTGGTGGGAGCATTTAGTCCATTTACATTTAAGGTAATTATCGATATGTATGTTCCTATTCCCATTTTCTAAATTGTTTTGGGTTCGTTATTATAGGACTTTTCCTTCTCTTGTGTTTTTGTCTAGGGAAGTTCCTTTAGCATTTGTTGTAAAGCTGGTTTGGTGGTGCTGAACTCTCTCAGCTTTTGCTTGTCTGTAAAGGTTTTAATTTCTCCATCAAATCTGAATGAGATCCTTGCTGGGTAGAGTAATCTTGGTTGCAGGGTTTTCTCCTTCATCACTTTCAGTATGTCCTGTCAATCCCTTCTGGTTTGTAGAGTTTCTGCTGAGAGATCAGCTGTTAACCTTATGGGGATTCCCTTGTGTGTTATTTGTTGTTTTTCCCTTGCTGCTTTTAATATGCTTTCTTTGTATTTAGTTTTTGACAGTTTGATTAATATGTGTCTTGGCGTATTTATCCTTGAATTTATCCTGCATGGGACTCTCTGTGCTTCCTGGACTTGATTAACGATTTCCTTTCCCATATTAGGGAAGTTTTCAACTATAATCTCTTCAAATATTTTCTCAGTCCCTTTCTTTTTCTCTTCTTCTTCTGGAACCCCTATAATTCGAATGTTGGTGCGTTTAATGTTGTCCCAGAGGTCTCTGAGACTGTCCTCAGTTCTTTTCATTCTTTTTTCTTTATTCTGCTCTGCAGTAGTTATTTCCACTATTTTATCTTCCAGGTCACTTATCCGTTCTTCTGCCTCATTTATTCTGCTATTGATCCCATCTAGAGTATTTTTCATTTCATTTATTGTGTTGTTCATCATTGTCTGTTTCATCTTTATTTCTTCTAGGTCCTTGTTAACTGCTTCTTGCATTTTGTCCATTCTATTTCCAAGATTTTGGATCATCTTTACTATCATTATTCTGAACTCTTTTTCAGGTAGACTGCCTATTTCCTCTTCATTTGTTAGGTCTGGTGGGTTTTTATCTTGCTCCTTCATCTGCTGTGTGTTTTTCTGTCTTCTCATTTTGCTTATCTTACTGTGATTGGGTTCACCTTTTTGCAGGCTGCAAGTTCGTAGCTCCCGTTGTTTTTGATGTCTGTCTCCAGTGGCTAAGGTTGGTTCAGTGGGTTGTGTAGGCTTCCTGGTGGAGGGGACTAGTGGCTGTGTTGTGGTGTATGAGGCTAGATCTTGTCTCTCTAGTGGGCAGGTCCACGTCTGGTGGTGTGTTTTGGGGTGTCTGTGGACTTATTATGATTTTAGGCAGCCTCTCTGCTAGTGGGTGGGGTTGTGTTCCTGTTTTGCTATATGGTTGGCATAGGTTGTCCAGCACTGTAGCTTGCTGGTCGTTGAGTGAAGCTGGGTGCTGGTGTTGAGATGGAGATCTCTGGGAGATTTTCGCCGTTTGATATTATGTGGGGCTGGGAGGTCTCTTCTTGACGAGTGTTCTGAAGTTGGCTCTCCCACCTCAGAGGCAGAGTCCTGACTCCTGGCTGGAGCAGCAAGAGCCTTTCATCCACTCGGCTCAGAATAAAAGGGAGAGAAAGTAGAGAGAATTAGTATAAGTAGGAGGAAATAGGAAAGAAAGAAAGAAAGAAAGAAAGAGAGGAGGGAAGGAAGGAAGGAGGGAAGGAAGAAAGAAAGAAAGAAGAAAAGAAAGGAAGAAGGCAAGAAGGAAAGAAAGGAGGGAGGGAGGGAGGAGGGAAGGAAGGAAGGAATGAGGGAAGGAAGGAAAAAATACAGAAAGAAAGAAGATACAGTAAAATAAAATGAAGTATAATAAATTTATTGAATTAAAAAATAATTATTTAGAGAAAAAAAAAGGAATGGATAGAACCTTAGGACAAATGGTCTAAGCAAAGTTATAGAGACAAAATCTTACATAGAAGCATACACATATACCCTCACAAAAAGAGGTAAAGGGGAAAAAATCATAAAACTTGCTCTCCAAGTCCACCTCCTCAATTTGGGATGATTCGTTGTCTAAAAGAGGGAAGGAAGGAAGGAAAGATAGAAAGAAGGTAAAGTATAATAGAGTTCTTTAAATTAAAATTAATTATTAAGAAAAAAATTAAAAAAAAATGGACGGATGGAATGCTAGGACAAATGGTGGAAGCAAACCTATACAGACAAGGTCTCACACAGAAGCATACACATACACATTCACAGAAAGAGGAAAAGGGGAAAAAAATCATAGATCTTGCTCTAGAAGTCCGCCTCCTCAATTTGGGATGATTTGCTGTCTATTCATGTATTCCACAAAGGCAGGGTACATTAGGTTGATTGTGTAGCTTTAATCCGTTGTTTCTGAGGCTGCTGGGAGAGATTTCCCTTTTTCTTCTTTGTTCTCACAGCTCACAGGGGCTTAGCTTTCGATTTGGCCCTGCCTCTTCGTGTAGGTTGCTGGAGGGTGTCTGTTTTTTGCTCAGACAGGATGGGGTTAAAGGAGCCGCTGACTGGGGGGCTCTGGCGCACTCAGGCGGGTGGAGGGAGGGGCACGGAGTGCGGGGCGGGCCTGCGGCGGCAGAAGTCGGCGTGACGTTGCACCAGCCTGAGGCCCGCCGTGTGTTCTCCCTGAGAAATTGTCCCTGGATCCCGGGAACCTGGCAGTGGCTGGCTGCACAGGCTCCCTGGAAGAGGGGTGTGGATAGTGACCTGGGCTTGCACACAGGCCCCTTGGTGGCAGCAGCAGCTGCCTTAGCGTCTCCCGCCCATCTCTGGTTTCCGAGCTTTTAGCCGCGGCTTGCGCCTGTCTCTGGGGTCCGCGCTTTTAGCCGCGGCTCGCGCCCATCTCTGAGGTTCGTGCCTTTAGCCGCGGCTCGTGCCTGTCTCTGGGGTCCGCGCTTTTAGCCACGGCTTGCGCCCGTCACTGAGGTCCGAGCTTTTAGCCGCGGCTCGCGCCCGTCTCTGGAGTTCCTTTAGGCAGCGCTCTTAAAACCCCTCTCCTCGCGCACCAGGAAACACAGAGGCAAGAAAAAGTCTCTTGCCTCCTCAGCAGGTGCAGACTTTTCCCCAGACTCCCTCCCAGCTAGCCGTGGCGCACTAACCCCTTCGGGCTATGTTCAAGCCGCCAACCCCAGTCCTCTCCCTGCGCTCCGACCGAAACCCGAGCCTCAGCTCGCAGCCCCGCCCACCCCGGCGGGTGAGCACACAAGCCTCTCGGGCTGGTGAGTGCCGGTCGGCACCGATCCTCTATGCGGGAATCTCTCTGCTTTGCCTTCCGCACCCCTGTTGCTGTGCTCTCCTCCGTGGCTCCGAAGCTCCCCACTCCGCCTCCCGCAATCTCTGCCCGTGAAGGGGCTTCCTAGTGTGTGGAGACCTTTCCTCCTTCACAGCTCCCTCCCACTGGTGCAGGTGCCGTCCCTATTCTTTTGTCTCTGTTTTTAATTAATTTTTTCTTTTGCCCTACCCAGATACGTGGGGAGTTTCTTGCCTTTTGGGAGGTCTGAGGTCTTCTGCCAGCATTCAGTAGGTGTTCTGTAGGAGTTGTTCCACATGTAGATGTATTTCTGGTGTATTTGTGGGGAGGAAGGTGATCTCTGCGTCTTACTCCTCCGCCATCTTTTCTTTTTTCTCTCTTTCTCTTTCTTTCTTTCTTTCTTTCTTTCTTTCTTTCTTTCTTTCTTTCTTTCTTTCTTTCTTTCTTTCTTTCTTTCTTTCTTTCTTTCTTTCTTTCTTTCTTTCTTTCTTTCCTTCCTTTCTTCCTTCCTTCTTTCTTCTCCTTACACCCATGTTATGCCTTATGTAATTGTTTCACAGTTCTTGGTTATTCTGTTATGTAATTTCCATTTTAAAAATCTCTTCAGATTTTAGTTTTGGAGGACTCTATTGATGTTTCTTCAAGTCCCTGATTCTTTCCTTGGCTGTGTCCAATCTATTGATGAGCTGATCAAAGGCATCCTTCATTTCTATTACATTGTGCTTCATTTCTAGCATTTCTTTTTCATTCTTCCTTAGCGTTCCCATTACTCAGCTAAAATTACCCATCTGTTCTTGCATATTGTTCATGTTTCCCTTCTGTTGAAGAACTTCATTTAACCAGTATTTAAGAGTAGGTCTGCAAGCAACAAATTCTTTTAGTTTGCTGTCATCTGAGGTTGTCTTTTTCCTATGCATTCCTGAAGGATAGTTTCAGTGAGTACAGAGTTTGCAGTTAATAGGTGTTTTTTCAGCAGTTGAAAAAATATCCAACTCTTCTCTGGCTTCCACAGTTTCATATGAAAAAATCACTCTCACTTGAATTGGTAGCTCCCTATAAAATCCAAATGATAATGTGTCATTTCACTCTGGCTGTTCTCAATAGATTTTTTCTCTCAATATGTTTTGCCTTTAGTTTTTAGAAGTTTAATTATGATGTGTCCTGGCATGGATTTCTTTGGGTTTATTCTGTTTGGGGTTTGCTCAGCTGAAATCTGTAAGTTTGCACTTTTCACCAAATTTTGGAAGTTTGCAGCCATTATTGCTTCACATACTCTTTCAGCCCCATTCTCTTTCTACTTTCCTACTCCAATTCCAAAGATACAAATGTTGGCTTAATAAAATGTTACACAGAGACTTCCCTGGTGGTGCAGTGGTTGAGAATCCACCTGCCAATGCAGGGGACATGGGTTCAAGTCCTGGTCCAGGAGGATACCACATGCCATGGAGCAGCTGGGCCTGTGCCCCACAACTACTGAGCCTGCGCACCACAATCACTGAGCCCACACACCACAACTACTGAAGCCCACATGCTTGGAGTCCATGCTCCATGGCAGGAGAGGCCACCACAGTGAGAAGCCCACACACCTCAACGAAGAGTAGCCCCCTCTTGCCACAGCTAGAGAAAGCCCATGTGCAGCAACAAAAACCCAACACAGCCAAAAATAAATAAAATAAACAAACAAACAAAAAATGTTACACAGGTCCCTGAGGCTCTATTTATTTATTTGTTTATTTTAAAAGTCAATTTTCTATGTTTTTCAGATTGGGTAAATTCTATTAACCTTTACTTAAGTTCACAGATTTTATCCTGTTATCTTTGTTCTACTAGGATACCATCCAGTGAAGTGTTTTTCTTTCTTTTTTTTTAGTATGAAGTGAGAGAGTAGCATTGACATGTACACTACCAAATGTAAAATAGATAGTGGGAAGCAGCTGCATAGTACAGGGAGATCAGCTCAGTGCTTTGTGATCACCTAGAGGGGTGAGATAGAGAAGGTGGAGGGATGCTCAAGAGGGAGGGATAGGAGGGATTTATTTATTTATACATATAGCTGATTCAATTTGTTATACAGCAGAAACTAACACAACATTGTAAAGCAATTATACTCCAATAAAGATGTTAAAAATTTATTGTATTTTTCTGTTGTATAATTTCTGTTTGGTTCTTTTTTTTAAATAACTTTTATTTCTTTGCTGTGACTTTCTATTTTTCATTTGTTTTAGAATAATTTACTTGCCTTTTTATTAGTATTTTATGATGAATTGTAAAATCCTTTTCAGATAATCTGATTCATCTCAAGTGCTGATGTCAGCTGTTTGTCTTTTCTTATTCAAATTGTGATTTTCCTGGCTGGAAAATGACTTTCTATTGTATCCTGAACATTTTAGTTTAGTATGTTAGGAGACTCTGGGTCCTATTTAAATCTTTTTTAGTAGGCAGTCACCTTAATTTTAGCATGTGGATTCTGGCCTACTTCTGTCAGCTGTGGTTCCAATGGAAGTTTAGGTTTTTGAACCTTTGTGGTGCTATTTTTCTGCCTGATTTATCTGGTGTCACCAGGGCTCCCACTGGTTTCTGCTTGTGCTACCTCAGAGGGTGGAAGGGCTTTCACCAGGCCTGTTGCCCAGTGTCTCTCACTGTGGGATGGAAATCTCAGGTCTGCAAGAACAAAGAGGCTTCCCTGGCTGGTCATTTACTTTTACAGGGTCCTCCCTGCCTGTGGAAATGGAGAGAGCTTCCTGGGATGAGCACTTGTTGTGGCAGGGCATCTCTTTTTGATGCCTCCTGGCTACTGCAGTGTCTCTGGGTGAGAAAGGGCAGAGATGAGAGCCCTTCATTTAGTTTATTATTATTAGTGGGGAATATGATTTTGATCAATCCTCTTTGCTGATGCTGCCAGGCTCACCTCCTGTTAGAGGGAATCCTGTTCAATCTGGGGGAGAAATGATCCTCCCTGGGCTGCCCTCTGTTGTTAAGTTGGAGGTCAGGAAATACCCAAGAGAGGCCTAGAGAAATGAGGGAGACTTTCAAATGTGCTGTGACTCACATATACCCAAGTGACATTTTCCACTTAAAGAATTGACATTGTCAGTTCTCAGTTATTTGGTTCCTTGCTTCTGTGTGATAGCTTCTATGTTTGACGGGAAACCTGAAACTTCTAGGTTCAGTTTGACGGGATTTACCAATTTATATATGAAAAGCATCTCCAAACTTATAAAGTGCTTTTGCAGCTACAACTTCCCTTGATTTTCACAATCACAGTGTGAGACCAGCAAGATTGAGATTATTCTTATTTTGCTAATAAGAAAACATAGTAAGTTGGGAGACTGAGACTCATACAGAAGTGATTTCTCATTCAGAGCCTTCTATTGATACTTTTCCCCCTGTGAAACCAGACCTTTACTGGGTGACAGGAGGCTGTGGAAATAGTTGATTTAAGGGGACCCAGCTTGCCATGTCCTCGGCTGCAACTAACACAGTAGGTTACCATGGAACTATAGAGTGGATAAATTCCAAGTTCTAGCTTATGTTCCATATAAAGTACCCTGAGAATTTAGAAATCAAATTACCCTTAGAGAATCTGTTGGTAAAAAATCTTCCCAGGTAAATGAAATTATCCAACTGAACAGGTCACCTCAGGGAAGAGGGTATCATATCAGAAAGGAGGTTGCTAAATTCCAATAGAGGGAAATGGGGTGTAATCCACAGAGGCAAGATTGAAATTTGATGTAGAAAGCTGTATCCTGACCAAACAATAGGGAGTTGGTTGAATAAACTGTAGCTCATATAGTGAGATACAATGTGATCATTAAAAGTGAGATCAATTTATATATAGAGATAAAAAGGTGTTCAAAATATATAAGCAAGAAACATATAGGAGCGTATAGTACAATCTGATTTTTTTTCTATATGCATGCATGTAGATTTATCTCTGCATAGAGGATTTATGAAGTCTTTTTTGGTTCTCTATATTTTAAAAACATTCTATAATGAACAAATATTTCTCAGTTAATTATAAAAGAGCCATAGCCTAATCCACTTGTTATGAACTGAATGTTTGTGCCCACCAAAATTCATATGTTGAAATTCTCCCTCCCCCAATATTATAATAAGAGATGGAGCCTTTGGAGGTGATTTGGATTAGATGAGATGATGAAAATTGAACCCTCATGAATGGGATCAGTGACATTTTAAGAGTCATGAGAGAACATGCTTCTCTCTCTGCTCTCCACCATGTGAGGATACAGTGAAAGATAGATGTCTAGAACGCAGGCTTTCATCAGACAACAAATCTGCCAGGTCTTGGGCTTCCCAGCCTCCAGACCATGAGAAATAAATGTTTGTTTTTTATAAGACACCCAGTGTCTGGTATTTTGTTATAGTAGGCTAAATGGACTGACAGAAATTGTATTGTAACCTTATTGTATTGTAACTTGATTGTCTAAAGACAATGTGTCAAGAATAAGAAGGGTGTTGAATGGATTGAAGAAAAAGGAAGCCTAAGAGTAAGAATTGGTTAGTTTAATTAGTAGCAACAGGGCTGAAATTAGAAGGAGCCTGACTAATGTATTTTGATTGATTTTTTAAAATTTGCCAGGCACTTAACCAGGTAGTACTTCACATGTTAACTCAGTTAATCTGCATAACCACTCTGTGTGGAAGGTATGATTATTACCCCCATTTTCCAGATGAGGCCTCTGAGGCTCACAGAGGGGAAGTAAATTGCCCAAGGCCATACAGCTAATAAATGGCAAAGCCAGGACTAGAACCCAGATCTCCTTGTGTTCTACCTGCTGGAGGCCCTGTGCATGTAGTTTCCAGAGAGGGAGGCTCTGCTTTGGGGCAAGGAGAGATCACTGGCCTCTTTTGTAGCCTGGAGGAATAACCCCTGAGTTCATGAGGCTCCATGTGTGAATATTCTTGTTGGATGGGAGGTGGAGAAAAGAGAAGGGACCCTGGAGGGGGTGAAGAGCCAGATACCTGGATAGATCTATCCCCCAATGTGAATGAACAAACTGGTGTTCAGTCAGTATGCTTTTGTGAGTTAAGTGGGTGTCAGTCTTTTCCTCCCATCTCATCAATGCTAGATAGGCTCTGCACTCCACAGTGCTGTCCAGAACCAGGCATCCTCTCTGGTACCTGTTTTGTCTTATTTTAACATCAACATTTAACCTACCTGCAGATTCTGTCTTTATAAGGTGGTTCATCCATTAAGGCTAGGTTAGGGTACCTTTTTTTGAAGGTACGCCACCTTTCCTTTAATTTGTAGCTATTACACAGTAAACTCACACACATAAATGATTGAAGGTTTTAAATTCTAGACCAAAAAACTGTATCAACCAACATCTTCAAATTGGAACACAAGTGCAGAGGGGAGCCAGTGAGCAATTTAGCACTGGACTAAACAAATGATATTGAACATTCTGACGGGGTCACACACCCATACCCCACTGGTATGACAGGTTCAATATAACACACAACAGGAAGTTTAAAGTCAATCATATACACTGTTGTACCTTGGAAAGTTCAGACTTGAGCTGCTGTGACAATCATTCTGTAAACCTGGGGCAATGAAAAGTCAGGTTCTCAAAGAACCTACACAGCCTGGGTTCTGATTTATACATCAATTGCATGACGTTCATGCAGGTATATGGCTAACATTATCATACTACAGGTAACAGTGGTCATATATTTGAATACTACTTTTAAAGCTGCCTGATCAATACACCCCAGCAAAAAGGACAATTACTTCACCATCACTTTGGTTTATATCTTTGGCTTAACAAGTCCTAAAGTCCCCATGGCACTTAGCTGGACAATATCAAAGTTAGAGGTCTAGCACTGAAACAGTTTTTTATTCTTGGATAAATTCTCTTCATCTGAATGCCCAAATGACCTGTCCAACCAGATGCTACTGAAGTTACAGTAAACACATACACACACACAAATACTCTTACTATGAGTTACATTCCAAAAAGACTGAATTTATTACCTGTTCCTAATCCTGAGGCACTGTTAACTAGAATACAGGACATGGTATGTTTCAAAAGTAGTATACATGCTTTGCATTTCTATTGGCATTCGCAAAATACAGAAATAACCCTGTCTGCAAATGTGAGGTGGTGGCATGGAAATACTTTATATGAACTGGTGTGGCCAACTGCATGTGAGGTAGGATCAGAGACAAGAGTCTTTTGACAGTGATCACCTAGTGACTTTGGTGTACATAGTCTCATCTGACTGGTGGAAGGGGGTCCAATGATGTTTCACCTACAAAGAGGCAAAGAAGAAACTCAGGACCCAACAGCCTTAGAGACATATATTAATAGGAGAGAATACCACCTACCATCCTTGACACTTTAAAAGAAAACCCAGGACCACATACCCTAGAAGAGAAAATTGTTGACATAGAAAGTACACAACTCAGAGCATTCTAAAGGAAAGAATTTCTACCAGTGTAAAAGATAGCCTTAAAAGAAAATATGTCAGCCATAATACTACCTGGAAAAGAGGACCTTTTTTGGACCTTATTGGAGCACATTCAATCTTAATTAATTGGTATGCTGGTCATCCTGGACTAGCATATACTCCTTCAGCTTAATTGGCCAGGTGTATTTCTATATTACCTTCTCTTTCCTCCTCCCTTCCCCCCACCTTCTCCACAACTGGGATTCTATAAAGGGCTAGTGTAGAGCTCTCTAAAGAGAGTACAAAGCCATGAAAGTGGTTGAAAAGCAACAAAGCTTTGGAAGATAAAGAGGCTTTTAGGTCACCCCCAAAGCTTTAGAAAATGCCAGGGAAGAGGGCACCAGGCTTAACACAGAAGTTGTTGGTTTCACACAGGCCAACTTCTCAATATGTTTTTGTTTAACCCCAGCAAGACACATGGACCTAAATTAGCTTTCAAATCACACTTGCCTTTTGTGAAGACAAGTCACAAATCACAGAGCATGTAACACACTTTTACTTGCACTGACATCTAAAGGAGACATGGGCTGCTGTGACTGGTGATGAAACCAATACTTCCTATTTAAGGGGAAGGCACAGACTGTCAAGTCTCACAGCCAGGGAATCAGAGAAGATATGTTCTGTATGGCTTGAAAATCACTTTTTTTTTTTGCATTGGAAAAGCTTCTGTTACTGCCATCAAATGCTTTGAAAATGGAACTGCCTCTAAAAGGGAAACAAACTAAGAGTCCTTTACAACCCCAAATCTTTTCACTTGCCTTTGTTTGGCGTCATCTAATAGCCAAGCCATTTCTTCACATTATGTTAAAAAAATAACCAAATAGGAAAAAAATTTAAGGCTTAATCCATATCTACTTTTTGTTTATAATTGTCTATATAAAAACTCATGTCTAGATTTGGCACTTAGAAGAAAGTAACCAGATTTGGCTGCAATCACATCTGCTTGTATCATACATAGAATTCTGGGAGGGTGAGGCCTGAGGGTGGGGGAGAGATTTGGTACAACAGATATCATTAAATCATATACTTTGGAAACTGAGAGAGAAAGTGAGAACAATCTTCCTAGGAAGAAACCAATCTGAAGTATAGTATACCCCTTTTGAGACAAGTATTTTTTTTCTTACAGGAAATTTACTTTTCCCTAC